>NW_014038336.1:0-4074 GCF_001186125.1 Sphaeroforma arctica JP610 | reverse complement strand
TATATATATATATTATATAGTAGTATAGTTATAGTATATTATATATATATATATATATATATATATATATATATATATATATATATATGTGTGTGTGTGTGTGTGTGTGTGTGTGTGTGTGTGTGTGTGTGTGAGTGTGTATATATATATATATATCTATATATATATAGTCAATGTAATATGCATGTACACATACAGTGCCAATGTAATATGCATGTACACATACAGTGCCAATGTAATATGCATGTACTCATACATCGAACAGTCCGTTAAAGACTGAACACAAATGCATCGGGAAGCTGTAAAGTGACCTAAATGATTCAGATACATCAAACGAAGCACACCGAGCGACACTCCTTATACGCAACAATCAAAATATATACAAACGCACTCATGGTCCCTAGAACAAAGTGTAGCACAGTGCCGGACACCTTACGTAGAATGTTGTCTATTCCCACGTGTATATATAAAGTACACATATTTATATACATACATATATAAATATGCATGTATATTTGTATCTATGATATACATACACATATACATACACATATATTCGCATATGTACATATACATACACATACATACACATATATACATATACATACACGTATACATATATACATATTCGTATATATACGAACCAATACCAGCACTCGAAACAGCTCAATTCAATGAGAACATACCAGCAGTCCTTTGGTGTCACTTCCCAGCCACACATGGCACTGCAGCAGAAACAGCTCCAACGAAATCTTGCCCATGAAGCAGAAGAACCGACTCACTACCCCTCGGAAGGGGCCTGAATGCGTGCGCGATGTGGCAGGTAGATGATTCATGTGGTCAATTCAATAGGTTTCTACCCAATGAAATTCAACATTCAACTAATCAATAACCGAGGTTTGTCTTTGCTTCCACTCTAGCGGAAGTATAGTTTCAATCGGACTGGTTGCTACTATTTGATTCCGTATAACGGATTGCATCTGCATGCGTTTGAATGTCAGAGCATTCACACTCCTGGATTTCACCGTGCTGCCCAAATTGGACTAAGAGAAAGATTGCAAACCGTTAACGTCTCTGAAACGTGTATGTTTGTACACCGTATGCGTTTACCTATAAGACGGAGCCGTGCTTGGGATTGCATCTGAGTACTGCACAACTCACACCGTATATACTCAACGCATTCGAAACAGAGAAAAGTGACGACACACAGAGACGACACATCTGACTAATGTGCAACAGAACAGCCGTCCGTTGAGTGATGTATACCAATCTACTTTGATTGTACCTAGTTCACACTAAAAAGCAAAAACCCTAAACCCTACCCAGTTCACACCCTTACGTGCGTGTCTGGTGCACGCTCGTACCATATCAACCCACGCAGATAATATACACACACACCCGCTCTATGCGGCCTCAACATGCTTATAATATATACACACACACCCACTCTATGCAGCCTTAACATGCTTATAATATTTATACACACACCCGCTCTACGCAACGTTAATATGCTTATAATATACACACACCCCCGCTCTACGCAGCCTTAACATGCTGATAATATACACATACACCCGCTCAATGCGGCCTTAACGTGCATATAATATACACATACACCCGTTCTACGCAGCCTTAACATGCTTATAATATACACATACCCCCGCTCTACGCAGCCTTAACATGCTTACCCATATAACATGAAAAAGTGATCCCTGCAGGTGGCATGCAGACAACACACACACACTCACTCACTCACTCACTGACCGTATACATTCCGCAGTAGCACAAACGAGCCAATCATCAGTGGCGAGGCAACCGTGTGCCAGCTGTTGCACTCTTTCTTGTCCACGCACGTGGTCGCAAACATAGTGTACGCCCCCAGCAACACCACGGAGCCCACTGCCGCAACCGCATTGACCGTCCCGCTTTTGAACAGGTTGTCATTGCGGGACCCGTCCCTGATATCGCCGGAGCTCGATAGCTGGGGGAAGGGGGGGGGGGTCTGGGTGAGTGTGTGTATCAGTTGACGTGCTACAGTGGGAATGATATAGGTCTATCAGCCGATGTGTATAGTACGATGAACGCCTCGACCACGGGGTTCTTTTTGTGTAATACGGATCTCATGGTTTTAGGGTTTAGGGTTTAGTATTGATCTCATGGTTTGTGGGGTAGGGTGTGTGCGTGTTGTTATAACCGCATGACTACCACGGGCGACTCAGGGTTGCGAGACAGCCTGATGAATTGTGGTTACGAACGTTTATGCCGTTGAATGGTAGGTGGGTCTTATCAAGACTCGGACACGTATTATAGATATTTCCAACGATATGGGCGGGCACACACAATAAGGGTCCAGACCGCAATTATCGTATAGTGAGGTCACCGATAAATCGTCTCGTCCAGTCACATACTACAAATATTTCAAACGGTATAGGCTGGATATGCAAGTGGCACCACACACTTGGTCTCTCACGTACTGGATGCAAAGGTCTCGCGCGCCCCTATGAAGATCACCCGCACAGTGCACCTTTTGTGTCCGCAACTGAATTTCTGGACAGGGCCCAATATCACACACAACATATATGTCACACACTCATGGACCGAAGCAAACGAATCTGAAATGAGTGACCTCGATTTCACACACAACATGCATCACTCACACTCACACACACACCTTAGTTGATACAACTCAAATGGTGAACTGAGTACTACCTATTTGACACAACACGAATTGCAGTTGTGTGTCATGTACTCAATGTAGAAGGACAAGAAACTCACACTCCACATACATGTCACATATCACATGTCACATGTCACAGTGTGTCACATACTCTAATGTAGACATAGGCCGTCAGCATGCCACAGGGCACGGCATACTTGTCCAGCGATGACCTGAACGCCCACTCAGCCACCGAACCGTTCTCCTGGATCAGATAGTACAGCGGTGAAGGGTAGTCGAACATGAGGTCAAACAGACTCTTGTCTCCGGGCAGAAACCGCACCCAGAAGAGGAGGACGAAGGCGAAGATGCAGACAAACTTCTTGGTCATGAAGGGGTGGCTGGCTGCGGAGGAGAAGAACAGGGGAACGGGGTTTTAGGTTAAAAACAGGTGGTTTTGTATTTGAGAATGAAACAGATTGATCAAAGATGGTACAAAAAAAACCCCTCGACACAAACGGACAGTGATTGTAGTAGTTGCAATCAGGCTTCTGCGAGATATACACAACCGAATTTATCGCGGCACAAAACCAAGTTTATTGTGCGTTACGGCCACTCAGATGCCTCACCTATACCCTACCACTCTTGCCACTTATAATAAACTTGAAGCAGGCGACAAAGATAGTGCAAAAAAAAACACACAAACGAACAGTGGTTGTAGTAGTTGCAACCAGGCATCAACGAGATACACACAACCGAATTTATAGCGGCACAAAACCCAAATTCATTGCGCAATAGTGCAGCTCAGAAACCCCTAATCAAATAACCCACCCCTCTCCCCCAAACACTAAACCTCCAACACAGCGTTACATACCGTTTCTGTTGCTCATGATGAACATGGAGAAGTAGACAAAGAAGAACCAGAAGGATATCAACGGGCAGAAGTAGTAGAACATTAACGGCTTGTCCATGACCAGAACCAGCCAGAAGGGCATGAAGTTGATCCTGATTAACACCTGTGTGTAACATTGGTATGTGAAGAAGCAGAAGAATGGCTCAGATATATTCTAGAGATGCACACTAGCTGGAGTACCGGATTGCGATGCGACATGCAGGGCTTCGACGGATTCTAAAAATAGACACGCCAGGTTTGTTAAGAATTCAAACCGGGTTTTTCGAGTTGGCGGCCAATTACGGATAAGAATACTGTAAGCGTACACAAAAATGAAACCACATCATGAATTGGTCAAGAAGTAGAACCAACCCACATTTTCAATGGAGATACTAATCATTGCACCATGTTAAGTAACGGATAACCTTACATCGATACAATAGAGATAGCTCCTAATCATTGCATTGTATCAAGCAACAGAGAAGTTACATCAATATATACATATAAGTGTATATATATATTATAC
>NW_014038337.1:0-7979 GCF_001186125.1 Sphaeroforma arctica JP610 | reverse complement strand
ATTTATATCTGAATACTTCGGTAGCGAGATGGCTCAACCGAATATAGGTTTCTAGGGACTATTAACGTTACCTAGTTGATCTTCCGATATGCCAACCAGATGTGCCAGTCTGATGAAGGCTAAGTCGGTAATTCTTGATAGTGGCAAGTTATTGGTCAAGACAATAACTAAAGACGTCAAGAGTATATTTTATTTTATTTCTAAAGATAGGATTTTATGAGTCTCTCAGATTCGCCCCAAAATAGAGCGACAACGAAACACTAAATAAAATATACCGGGATGCTATTTCTTAGCAGATAAGGCGTATCCACTTAATTGGTGGAGTTTAACGCCAAAAAGAGGACAACGTTATCACCTGAATGATTTTCAAACGTTGCATTGTGTCGATAATGGGCCTAGGTCATGGAAGGAGTTGTTTAACTTGCGACACGCCAGGTTAAGAAATTGCATAGAATGCTATTTCGGCCACTTTAAGAGGGCGCTAGTTATGCTTCCAAAATGCTCTGGAACTAAATTGGAATAACGGTACACAGGTCGATTTCGTGTATTGTATGTTCGCCATCGACATTTTTATACGAATACATAGTACTAACTTAGAAGAAGATTTGTAATTACTGATGGAAGAAAATGGGGGCCAAGACTATTGGTTTCCTAGTTCGAGCGACTCGGACTATGAAAGCTACACGGTGTACGAACAAGTGCAGAAGAATGGGAATCAGCATAGAGCACGTAAACCACGCCCAAGTGCTAACCCAAAACACAGAGGCTGGAAGTATAACGGAAAAATACTGCCCAATCTAGGAACATCAGATAATGACGGGCACAAAACAGCTGGTGAAAGACAAAACGTGAGCAACTGGCGCGACTCGATTGGCAAAACAATGTAGAACGCATACATTGAAATACCATGTAACGTCGACAAGGAATTGGAAAGAGCTGAGTAAATAAATACAGATACCAATTGTTAAAACAATTTGTTTGAACATTATTAAACCAATAAATTTTATGCTTGTTCTCCGTCGGGGTGCTGGTTGAGAATGCCAAGAACATCTATTTGTCGTCGACTTCTAAGAACTCTAATTCGCTTGTAAATTCTGCATTAGTAGATTGCAATTTCACCGCTTTTCGAAATAAGTTCATATCTGTTCCACATCCAGCTCGAATAATTGCCTTAATATGCAACTTAGTCCGAGTAACATCGGATAACATAGCTTGGGATATAGATTCTAGACCAGACTTCACAATACCCCTCATTTCCTCTAAGCTATTTGCTAATAATTCGTTTTTGGATGAACCTCTACGGTCTTTGTGCATCCTTGAACCCGTGCCCAACCCTAATGCGCTAAAACCTGCTCTTGACCCTCCGACTCTCTGCTTGCGTGTTGATATGGCCGACAACATAGAATCATTAACCGCCTTCTTGTCAGAAGTATTAATAGGGGTAATATAAGAACACTCTTACTCTGACTTAACATCAGAAAGGTTACCTTCATCGTCAGAGGCAGCAAGTGAACTTGCATTGCTGCTGTCAAAGTCTTTGCCTGTGAAGCATTGTGTATATTAAGTTGGTAGAAAACTGATAGTGAAAAGCATGTATAAATATAGTTCAGGATCATTCCATCGCTTTTGTCTCTTCTTGAGAGCGATGTCCTTCATCCCCCTTAAGCAAGGATAGACCACATCTCTGGCCCGACGCATCTTCTCTAACCATGGTAACACATGATGACTTTGAGACCCCTTGTTGAAAGGGATCTGTAATTCACTATAACGGCCCCGGAAATAGTGAGCGGGTGTTGTACCAGTGACTGAATCAAGAGATTCGTTCATCTGTGTCTGTACCCAATTGATTGAGAACGGCCACATGTCAGCATAATCAAGTAGTGCTGCTCGCATGAACTCCTTCATCTTTCTGTGTCGTACCTCGTTCGCACCTTGTGTCTGAGGCTTGTAAGGTGCACCCATCTTATGGCATGATCCCGCAACGAGTAACAGTGTCGTCATGACATCTCCTGTAAACTCACTACCGTTGTCGGAACATATAATAGCTAGCCAGCCAAAATCTGCGAAGCACCTATATATGCCCTCAACCACAGTTTGAGTCCATTTATCTTTCAGCGCATACAATACATTATATCTTGATGCGACATCAAACACGTGACAGACATATTTATCCTTCGTGTGTTCGGACGTGAGTTGCGAGCCATAATGTTGACTATATCGCCTACCTCAAACTCGACTATTTTCTTGGGTATCATTCCATCGCTTTTGTCTCTTCTTGAGAGCGATGTCCTTCATCTCCCTTAAGCAAGGATAGACCACATCTCTGGCCCGACGCATCTTCTCTAACCATGGTAACACATGATGACTTTGAGACTCCTTGTTGAAAGGGATCTGTAATTCACTATAACGGCCCCGGAAATAGTGAGCGGGTGTTGTACCAGTGACTGAATCAAGAGATTCGTTCATCTGTGTCTGTACCCAATTGATTGAGTACGGCCACATGTCAGCATAATCAAGTAGTGCTGCTCGCATGAACTCCTTCATCTTTCTGTGTCGTACCTCGTTCGCACCTTGTGTCTGAGACTTGTAAGGTGCACCCATCTTATGGCATGATCCCGCAACGAGTAACAGTGTCGTCATGACATCTCCTGTAAACTCACTACCGTTGTCGGAACATATAATAGCTAGCCAGCCAAAATCTGCGAAGCACCTATATATGCCCTCAACCACAGTTTGTGTCCATTTATCTTTCAGCGCATACAATACATTATATCTTGATGCGACATCAAACACATGACAGACATATTTATCCTTCGTGTGTTCGGACGTTGGTAGCTCAACCAAATCAATGATAACCCTGCGCCACGGCTCGTCTTCTGATACGCTGCGTAAAGGTGCGTATCCGTAGCGCTTGATCCGATTAACTTCGCAGTTGTTACATTCGTGATACACCTGAGATATATATTGCTTGAGGTTCGGGTGTACGATTCCGTACCTCTTGCAATCTTTCTCAGTTCTAATCTAACCTTATCCATGTGCTTAAGAGCATGATTTTGTCTTAACCACTTCAGAATCGCCTCCTGTGATTTTCTTGTTACATTGAAATCAGGAGGTGAGGATTCCACCGCGTCTTCACCGGAACTCGAAGACTCGTCTTGTCCAATCTCGCCTAAAGATTCTACATCGTGAATCCGACCAATGTTTGATCTATCCGTTAGTTGGGTCACATGGTCATATACCTCAGGAAAGTCATTCATTAATTGCTTAAGCAAACGAGTTTCTGCTTGGTATGCAGTTTCCCTGTCAGACCATATTTTGTTGTAGAAGGCTTTCGCTAGTGTTGCGCTCCTCTTTGATTCCTTTGAATTTGGCTGTATCTCGGTAATACATACTGCAGGTGCTTGTGTTGTCCCAGTCTCTAATTGAGACTTAGGATTCAAGAGTGGAATCTTGGATTCCTCAGCCTTCTGTTTGAAAGTCTCGGATGGTGTTCACTTGCTTGTTCTAACTGGACCTATTCGACATATTATAGTATGTCGCCAAGGCGTCTTTTGGACTGCACGGGTACCCTGGTAGAAAAAAGTATCTACCTCTCTATCCACATAGATCGGCTCACATTGTATCATTGAGATCAACTGTGGTAGCCATTTAACTGAGTGTCTTAGGGGACAACACAACGTGATGGTAGCATCTTGAATATGTACATAACTAAGCAACTGTGGTATTAATAGCCACGGAGGATTTGCCCAGGCCTTCTCGTTAGACAAGTCAATCTGGAATCCGTCTCCTTTCGGATGTTCCAGTGTCCGGTACCTCGGCAGTTGTGCATTATGATGAGCGGCAAACAAATCTATGGTATGTGGTCCATGTATTTTGTCTGCGATCTTAAACCATCTGGAATTGACCATTCAATCCGTAGTTAGTAACTCTTTAACCATCTTGTTAAAGTCGGGTACGAAGCGAGACAACATGTCGGGTAAGTGATTGTGAATACCCGGTATATGTGATATGCTGAAAGAAAATTTTGCGATCGTGTCATGCCACCGACTGACTAACTGTGAATTAGGTTTCATGTCCTTTAGGTGTTGCAATAACTTCTGATCACATAGCACGTTAAAGTGTGTGCCATATAGATAGTCCTTAAAACGAATGAGTGCAGTAATAACAGCCAAAAGCTCTTGTTGCACGGTTGGGTAATTGATCTGAGACGAATTCATTGCTCTGCTAAAGAACTGTACACATCTCGGTTTCCCATCAATCATTTGATACAGAACGCCGCCGAGTGCCATGTCGGATGCGTCTGTTGCTACCATGAATGAAATACCATCCTTTGGTGGCTGGACTACTGGTGCCTGTTGAACCACTGTTTTGAGCTGCTTAAATGCGTCATCACAGTCTTTGGTCCACAGCGCGCCTAGTTTGCCTTTATGACAACTCAAATGTCCAAAGGGCTTTAAATAACTTGCCAGGTGTGATACTCCGTCAGACAATAAGTTGCCGAATCCGCACATGCTGTTGACATCCTTACCCGTGGTAGGAGTTCTCCAGTCTAGCAAGTGTTCGACCTTCCCGGGATCGATCATGATTCCATCCCCGGATACTCGGTAACCCAACAGCTGAATCTCGTTAACACCGAAGTGACATTTCTTACTGTTGACTTTAAAGTTGTGCTTGTTGAGTCTGTCTAGAACCTCTCGCACAACCTTGTCGTGCTCCTCTTTGGTTTTGGTGGATATCACAATGTCATCAATGTATACTTGTACATTGTCCACGTCCCTAAACAAGTCTTGCATAATTTGTTGAAAGAACGCAGGTAACATGTGTAACCCAAAGGGGGCACCTTTGAACGAATATTGCTGACCCTCCCAGGTAAAAGTGAAATATTTCCGATGTGGTCGGTAGATCTTCATCTGGTGGTAGCCCTGCGTCAGGTCGATAGTGGAGAATATCTTAGCTCCCTCCATGCGCCTGAGCAGTTCGTTTATCCTTGGTAAGTGAAAATTGTGTGTCGGTATCAAAACGTTAATTGGGCTCATATCCAAACACACCCGAACCTTTTTCAGTGTCCCGTCAGAGTTGAATTGGTCAACGGCTAAAAGCGCTAGGTTGACGGGAGTCGGCTCATAGTTGACTGCGATCACTCCGTCATCTAACCATGCGTTAGCCTGTTCTCGTATGACCTGCTCATGACGCCATGCAACATAGTTACGTGTAGGTCACTTCAGCTTCGAGAAATCTACTCTTGTCAGGTCTAGACTAACGTATCCGTTATTGAATTTGAACTTAGCCCAGTCCGTGATCCGAATATTGTCATTCTCGAAAATCAAGTCCTTGAGTTTCTCTGTAAAGTGAGGGATCATCTCCTTTACAGTCTTCGAAGGTTTATATACCGGTTTCAACAAATTGTCGTCCGACTGATCCTTCTGAGGTTCAATGTTAGTAGGTAGGCCTGTAATTGTGATACCTAATGACAATAAAACACTCATACCTACTATGAGATCATAGTCTGGTGAAGTGTTACATATGACTGCCTCAGTAACTGTAGTACGTTGGTCTGTCAATGTAAACCTAAGATCGATTGCCATTTCTCTGCAAGTGATCTCTCTTTCATCAGCTAGTTTCAACATAGTTGGCTCTGACTTACGAGTTACGTCTGTCATTTTACAGAATCTAGAGGATATACATGAAATTTGCGAGCCCGGATCCAACAACGGTATATTTCATGTCCGTTAACTCGTATGTCAAGGATTACACGCTCGTCTTGAGGTGCGTCCTTTTGTCTTAGTGACAAGACCCGGTATGTTTGTCACTTAACTTCAACTTTTAATTTCACCTTGCATGTATACTTGTGGTAACCTCCAGTCCCGGTACAGTCGGCACACTTCTCGATAAAGTGCTTACACGTTTCTGCGTGCCTTCCATTTCATCTGCCATTCGGCTCATGTTGGGTCATTCGCCAATTGCAATCAATCTCACTACAGTTCTTGACCTCCCTATGCCTGGGCTTAGGGTTGCTTGCCGGCGGTCCATTTCTGTTGGTCTGGTTACCCTTAGGGATGACATTGATCTTGTTGTCTTTAGAACCATTTGTATTTTTGTTCTTATTGCCACCATTGTCACCCCCTCTGCGTACCTTCTGACCTTTATTAGTGGACTGAGAGTCTCGACCATTGCCTGATCCTCCGGTAAGATTGTCGCTGACCTTCTTCTGAGCATTAGTGACTTTCACCACGGAACTAGGGCGTTTGGTAAACGTCTGATCCGCTCTCGAATAAAATTCAGCCCAGGTTAAGTCCGCTAGCTTCATTATGCCGTAGGTAGGTCCCTCGATGGAGATCTCTCGTACCTTGTCCTCTTAATATCTCCTATGTAGGTTTGACCAAAAGATTGTCTGCACCCATAGTACACACATGGCTAGCTTGTTAGGTGACATCTTCTGAGTCTGGGCCCGTGACATGTGTGTGTCCAACTCTAATAAGTAGTGGGACACCGGCGTTCCTTCTTCCGGTGGTATCATGATCGATACCAGCAATTCCGGTCGAGGGTCCGTCGAAAATAAGTGGACGATCATCTCTCTCTGCTCTTTCCACGTTTTCAGCTTAGTGATCGCTCTAACTTGTTATACTTGTAAGAGGACGGCTTAAAGCTCTGCTGCGCTGCTTCGAACCGTAGGTTCTTCCGTAGATTGGCTGTAAGCACAATCTGTCCAAACTCTTTCAAAGACCTAGATAACAACGTCAGACTGCTAGTTTCGATTGGATCCTTCCGATCCTTTCGATCAGATCTGTATGTAGCTGGTAGTTTACTTATGTCCTTTACAAACTTCTTGCCTTCCACAGCCTTTTCGGTCTGAATCACTCTTAGTTCTGAATCAATCTTAGTCTCGAGATGCGTAGCCATTGTTATATAAAGACTAGCGGCATCAATCCTACCTAGATCCATCGCCTCGAGTAAAGCTGCCTCGGCCTTGTTCATTTGAACAGTGAATTCAGCAATTTTTAGATCACTACTAGAGTGATCTGATCCATTCTTTTCTAACTGCATCTGACCATGCAGTCAGTTGTCTGCTTCATCCTTTGATCCGTCGACCTGTTCAATGTGAATGAACGCTTCGGTTGGGACAGCATCTTTTGTCATCGTTGGGATACTCGCTGGGGGCGAACTGTCTCCCGATGACGACAAGAATTTTCTAGTTTCCACCTGATCAGGTTTAGGCTCTTCGGTCGGGTTGTCCTTCGGAAATACCTCTGGGGCACTTTGTGGAATTCCTTCCGGTGGTGGATTTGGATTAGGCTCCTGTTCAGATGCCATTCGCGACATTGCAGTTGCGTCCCATCCAGGTGAAGATTGAGCTTCGGATGACGAAGATCGGATTCTGTTTGCCTCTCCATTGTCTGACAACATCTCAAACGCCAATATGGCTTGATAGAGTGCCAAATGGTTTGATATCAAGTCGGGAATGTCTACAAGAAGATCCCGAATTGCGTGCCAAAGTAAGTATGCAAACTTCCATCTCCCTTAGTTTCGAATACCTTCGGCAGTATATTTTGAAACTGGCGGAAAAGTTTGCGCGATTGATAACCTTCGTCGGTTTTCATTAGTTTTAGCCGATTGTAATATTTTGAATACCTAAACAAATCATATCCAAACTTTATTACCGCTGCATTCATCACATACCTCGGTGAGATGGTACCATCTGGTATAGTCTTCAATACGTCCGGAAAGTACATTCCATACGTATTTCTAAACACCCATGCCCTATTGGCCCGCTCTCCGATCCAGATATAGATATAAATATAGATATAGATATAGATATATATAAAGATATAGATATAGATATAGATATAGATATAGATATAGATATAGATATAGATATAGATATAGATACAGATATATATACAGATATAGATATATATATAGATATAGATATAGATATAGATATAGATATAGATATAGATATAGTTATAGATATATATACA
>NW_014038338.1:5985-7983 GCF_001186125.1 Sphaeroforma arctica JP610 | reverse complement strand
TTAAACGTTAACGTTACGTTACGTTAGTTAGTAGTAGTAGTATATATATTATTATAAGTAAGTTAGTTTAAGTTTAAGTTAGTTTACGTTTTACGTACGTAACGTAGTAGTAGAGGTAGGGTAACAATCCCCCCCCCCCAAATATATAAACAATATGTTTTTAAAAATGGAGAGTTCGAGTTTCACAATTCACACTTCACACTTGAAGACTCCGTAGGCCAAACACAGTCCACAGTCCACACTCCACACTCCAGTGGCTCTACTCTACCACAGTCTACACTCACTCTACAGTCTACGGTTCTAAATACACTCTACGCAGTCTCCTCGCCTGCTCACCACTCCAGCAAGTCCAGCCCCCACGGCCCACGGGTCACAGCCTACGAGTAGTCGGATACAGGTCACGGTCACACTACACAGTAAATACACAATGTGACGGTGTGACCTGAGTCCAGACTCCAGAGACGATCGTGATAAAATCAATCACGAACACCCGTCAGAAAAAGCAAAAATATATTTTTATACATTTGTTGTGAAAAATAAAATATAGTTAGACGTAGGCCAATCATATCACGCCATATCTTCTCTACCCTAAACCCAAGGAGCTTTTGGTCCTCTTTAGTTGTCAAGAAATTCAAGAACTGTGTTCAATGTTGGGTAAGAAAGTCTACAATACCATAGATGTGTCGAAGACTCTCTGTAGGCCGTTGAGCCTTTAGAGTTGAGCCTTTAGAGGCTATCTGTTTCCGTGTGCAAGAGACGGCAAGGTCGGGACTCGGGAACAAGCTCGTGATTGTTCAGTTCGTATGTATATAAATCCACGCGATGGTGTAGAGATTTGCGATGTACTGTTATACTTTTAAGCGACCGAAGCCAATCATTGTGTACATGCTTTGATTTCTAATCAAAGTGGTTTCGGTCTATTTTTCCTAGTGTATCGATATACATAGCACAACGATATCTTATCCGTTGTTGAGTCGACATATTCAGCTTTCTTGAATGGATCTGAGATCTCAAGTAGTGCACAGTATCAAACAGTACATATAGCCTTTTCAGTGGTGATCTACCTCTGTTTCTTCATATACAAAAGCAGTGGAAGTCATACAAAAATAATACTGTTCATACAACATTATTATTCATACAATATTAGCACCAGTCATTATACACGCTCGAAAATCGGCATTTCACCGTTAACCAGTTGAACTGTACTGGACATCACTACCGATTATCTCATCTAGTTAGCCAATAGGCGTGACAGAGAGTCAGATATACTTGTGAGGATTTTGAGCACACCCTCAGCTTGAATCTTAAACCATGTCCGTCACGACTAATCAAGCGGTGCAGAAATACGTTGGACACTATATTGAAAGTAAGCTGTATATCGACAGATAGGAAAGCTAGTGCCATGCTACTCTTTTTGCGCTTAAGTTTGTCGAGTTTGTCAACCTGTGGTATCTGCGTATACTGATGGTATTCCCTTAGAAACAGGATTGTTGTTGAATTTGAGACATGTATACATCTATGTATGAGTTTTTGTAAACTCTTTTTTGATGTCACTGTAGCGATAAATTTTTGTTAACGAATGGAACGATGTGCTCTTGCTGAGTGACAGGTCTTACATGTGTCGGTTGGCAACACTTGGATACTATGTAGTTCTGAATTTATGTATATGCAAGCGATAGTGTTGTACGCTATTTATAGCAGATATGTTTGTATGAAATATGCATCTTCTGATACTGCTTGAACTGTGTACGCGAACATACCAGTTATATCTGCTGCCCTTTCCAGTGTTTGACCTTATACGATCGCACACTGTTAACATGACTGATGTTATTGTCAGCTCTACATCATTGTGATGTATCTAACTATCTGTTCGTTCCTTTGTGTACGTTCACTATTTACTCCATTGTGTATGCACTTATATTATATATATATATATATATATATGTGCGTGTGTGTAAACATGTAAACATATATATCTATGTATATATATAGTAGATA
>NW_014038338.1:0-4981 GCF_001186125.1 Sphaeroforma arctica JP610 | reverse complement strand
ATATATATATATATATATATATATATACGTAATATATATAAATATACATATATATATATATGCATTCGAATACATTATATTACGTTCTTGCTTCCATTTATATTGATAAGAGAGATCTAGGGAATAGCGACTCCCAGAAGATTTTTTTTGCTCCCATTTAGACCCACTACTGCAAGAAGCCATCTTAATCACTTGCCATTTTGCCATTGAATATTAACTTGTGCATCTGTACATGAGCAATATTTTCTCATATGGTGCGCTTTTGTCATGTTGGTCTCTGTGGTTTCTCAGGTGTTGTTAGTATATAACTATATATTCGAGTACTTCACAACAGATACTATCTTGCACCACGTTACCGTCTACTATTGTCTCACAGATGGCGTATTCAAGTTATACATAGCTCATTGTCTATCATCTCGAGCTTTACTATCCTTTCTGCATCTGTAAACAATACATTGCCTGTTTGGCGAGATAATCAAACACCTATATCACCATTGTTACTTTCCCACACGTTGCTGGCTGTTTCTATCCACCCCTTCAGGTTTGGAGAATCTGCCCTATGCACTGCAACGGAGTTTTTCGATGCAGCGAGAACTAGATGCGCGAACGCAAGGTACGTGCAAACGGGTTATGTTGTGTAGTCAAATATCAGGTTCAAACACTGAGGGACGAGAGGTAACGGTACAACATGCATGGAAGCGCTGCATGTGTATAGTTATGTCATGCTTTGATTGTTGGCCAAAGTGAGTATTACATCTTGCAAAGGTTTAAGAGTTGACTATGAGCAAGTAACTGTGGACTTTCATGTCTGGTTGTGGTGCTGGTGCCTGCGACCTTGTACAACATTGAGCTTAATCAATAGAGAAATTGGATTTAGGGTTTTAGTGTTTTGTGGAAGTTATTGGATATAAGGATCTGATTGGGGATATGTTTGATGAACATGAGTCGCATCTACACAGGGGTGTCTTATACTTCATATCGGTTTTATCTGATATGAATATTTATAAATCTGTACAATATCACGAGAAGCTTTATATGTGCGATTTCTGGGTGCGTATTCTTTACCGTGTACATGAATGTGTAATACGCCAGTGCGCGTGCTTCTATTGTACCATTCATTCATTACATACTTGTGTACTTGTTTCAAAGATGCATTGTCGTGCATGTATTATACTGCTACGTATGTGCGCATCGCAGAACATCGGATATAGAAGTATTCATATGGAGCATAGAATGCTAGGTGGTCATCACGTGCATGTATGATATTTTATCCATCTATATATATCTATATATATATACATATATATCTGCCGACGCAATTAGCTCTTCATATATATGTGTTAGTTTAACCATGCTCATACATTGTAGGCCCGTAGGGCGTAGGGTGATCACGTGCAGGCTGGCGCACGCTATAGTCGAACTCTGATAGTGAACTGCTGAGGTCTTGTTTGTTTATTCCTCAAACACCCTCTGCGTCTTCTCACCTTCCCCCAATCGGCGTATATAGATAGCCAGTCTCACGCGTGGTACGTGGTATATATTCCGCTGACAGTTCTGTACCTGTGCTATGGCTGACAGTTCTGTACCTGTGCTATGGCTGACAGTTCTGTACCTATGTTATGGCTGACAGTTCTGTACCTGTGCTATGGCTGGCAGTTCTGTACCTGTGCTATGGCTGACAGTTCTGTACCTGTGCCATGGCTGACAGTTCTGTTCCTGTGTTATGGCTGACAGTTCTGTGCCTGTGCTCCGCGTCACTCAGATTTCTTCAGAAGAGTGGAAGAGGAGATACAAGATGGAGCGCTGCAAATGAGCAACGATCCAAACGCTATAAATAGATTGAACCAGCTGAGTGATATCCTCGAGACATGCTTATCGTATAGTATAGCCAAAGAGCGTCTGGCCGTTGATGCCCTAAATACGGTAATATTCAACATTGAATTGTAGGGCTGTTCTGTTCTGATGTCATTCTGCTATGAATTAGATGAACATAGGTTGTTACAAAAGTTTGTTGTACGATGGTGTGGTAGTTTGACATCACTTAACATTGTATCGAGCCCACTGCTACCGCCAGTAGCAGATCGACGGTCGTCTGTGTATATAATCATTGTACATTAACGATGTACGACTCCATTCACAAGCGTGTTGGAATTGCTGAGTGTATGCGCATTGCATCGTTGCTTTGGTATCTAAATCAATACAGAGGTGTCCGTATGAATAACTAATACTTGTGTATGTACGTATGTAAGTACATTGTATCTTTGCGTTGAAGTTTAAAACAATACAGAGGTGTCCGTGTACACTACTAGTACCTGTGTCTGTATGTGTCTGTATAGCCCCACTTCAGTGCTGTGACAACTATACAGATATCCCTCTACATTGAAGTAATCCTTGTGTACGTCCTTTTGGTCCTGCACAGATGGATGACGCAGTCAAGCTGCTCAACACAGACTACCAAACCTACGACAACAAAGTCAAGGAAGATCAAAAGGCCGCGAAGCAACGTAAGTTCCAACCCAAAAAGAGTATAACACCCCCCCCACACGCACACAGTCTCACACTCACTCCGAGGCTTGGGCGTGTGGGTAGCGTGCGTATGGCCACAAACTACGCACTAGTGTGCCATGTTCTGGGTAGTATATTCCACGTGAGTTTTGTGTGTTGCCGGGAGTGAGGTGTTTTGTAGGTGACTGTGGTGCATCGTCCGGTCCTGTGTATGTACAATGCTGCATGCATTCTGCAATGATATGCTACCTATACGCAACGAGCTACTCGGCGTGCAGTGGTTATTGTCATAGCAGCATGCACATAACACACACGTGTGTACTTGCATGCATGGCTGTTACCATTGCAGCAGGCACATAAAACACGCGTGTGTACTCACATGCATAAGTCCCTATGAACCCGTATATATAGTGTTTCGCATACGCGATCCACCACATGAACGATAGCACCTATCGCTCGGTTGGGTGGTACATCCTGCCATATCTTCACTCACTGGTTACCCCTTGTCTTGATACCTCCTGTGCACAGGCAAGAGACTGGCCGCCAAGGAATTAGAATTGAAGAATAGACAGGCGAAAGCGAGGAAAATCGCGGCGATAAAGAAGCAAAAACCGAAGGTGAGAGAGCCTTCCAGTTGTGGTCCTCTATAGCTCTCTATATACTTAGCATCAGGTGTTACCCTGAGTGCATGCACAGTGTATATGTCATGTATGCTTCTGTACATTGCTCACGCTCATTGTTGGGTCTGAAATTTGTGCAAGTTGAGTCCTGGACGTGGACTGGATATGTTGCATATACACTACATTCATATATATGAGTGTATGTGAGAATACATGTGGCTGTGATGTTATTGAAGAGGTGGTAAGCCGTTCATCTGCTCCAATCACCACTCACATCTAGTGGTGCTTACTCCCCACTCATTTGACTATATCGTCGCATCATTCGCATCTACGTCTTAATTCGATGGGGCCGTACCTACCCACACCCACCTGTATAAACCCAGTTCACAGTCCCACGAATTTGGTTTAAGACGTAAACTTTGTTCGCCTATACACGGTACGCTTGCAATCTCAACACATAGCCAGTGGCTCCCTATCTAACCTACTAGCGCACAAAGCCACAACACAACTCACCAAATCTATAACCTGTACGTTACATATAACCTGTACGCTACTAACTATCCGACCATGTATAATCCACGTGCAGCCGACTAACCCCAAGCCTGAAGCTGCACCAATCAAGAAGTCAAAGACGGAAGTGCGCGTAGAAGCGAACAAGGAAGAGGCTGGGTCTGGGTTGTTCTGCATATGCAAGAAGAACACATACGAGGCCATGCTTGGCTGTGATAGTAAAGAGAATGTAAGTGCAGCATACCAAGACTGTAATCCATCGTTTGTACACCATGCATGTCTTTCGCTGTCGACTGTCGTTTTGCCTACACTCCTGAAGGTCATGGCATCCGCTGTGCGAGTTATTGCACCACTGACATGGCAAGATGTGTGGATGTGCTGCGTGTTGCTGCGTGTGCGTGTTTCTATGTGTTTGTGTTTGCCGTCGCGCACTGTAGCATATATGACAACACTTGTGTGACAGTATTATGTGATATCTGGGGCCATCAGGGCAGGTTACCAGACCGTGTTGTATCTGAACATGCGGTGGGTATTGTTGCCTAAATTCTCAAATAGTGCGTCGATGTGCTTATCTCGATGTCGGCGCTCGTCTGTGTCATCTAGATATATGCCGTGCGTGTTCTCTGAGAGATTTATGATCGCGTACAGTCTACTTGGTTGCTGCAAGCTGCACTCAGCAATACGGACAACGAATAGAATAGCATCACAACTATCGCGATACTGGTACAATTTGTACACTTTGACGCGGCTATAGTACATTTCATCCTAATCATATTCAATCCCGACCCAATATTAAGATTACTTTTGAGTTCAAAGAATAACATGCATTTTGGCCTGCAGTGTCCGTGGGAGTGGTTCCATCTATCGTGCGCTGGAGTCAAAGAGGTGCCGAAAGGCGATTGGTACTGCAGGCATTGTACAAAAGAGAGGGCGAAAGAAAAGGAGAAAGAGGAGAACAAAGACAAAGAAAAGAAATAGATATACTATACATATCAAATAAATATACTATAGCTCACATATCAAATAAATATACTATAGTTCAATATCAAATAAATATACTATAGCTCACATATTAAATAGATATACTATAGCTCACATATCAAATAAATATACTATAGCTCACATTTCAAATGAATATACTATAGCTCACATATCAAATGAATATACTATAGCTCACATATCAAATGAATATACTATAGCTCACATTTCAAATGAATATACTATAGCTCACATATCAAATGAATATACTATAGCTCACATATCAAATGAATATACTATAGCTCACATTTCAAATGAATATACTATAGCTCACATATCAAATGAATATACTATAGCTCACATATCAA
>NW_014038339.1:4062-7992 GCF_001186125.1 Sphaeroforma arctica JP610 | reverse complement strand
TGAAAAGCAGGGTCACGGGAACTGCCACCACCTGCCGGTAGCCACAAGTCCACCCGGACATCAGGCATTGTATATAGCAATAGCGTGTAAACAAATAAAGATACCTAAACCCTAAACCCTAAAACCCTAAAACCCTAAACCCTAAAACCCTAAACCCTAAAAACCCTAAAACCCCTAAACCCTAAAACCCTAAAACCCTAAAACCCTAAAACCCATGCATGGTTGTAGATAGACATCAGTGCGTGGTCTGTCCAGGGTTGCAGGATGTATGTGTGTGAAGATAGTCTGTCTAGTATTGCAGGATGTATGTGTGTGAGGATAGTCTGTCTAGTATTGCAGGATGTATGTGTGAGAGGATAGTCTGTCTAGTATTGCAGGATGTATGTGTGAGAGGATAGTCTGTCTAGGCTTGTAGGATGTATGTGTAGGAGAACAGTGTGTGACCTATATCTGCAAACTCCCCGAGTGATTGTATAAGACATTTTTTTTTTGCTTTTTTCTTCTTCAAAATAGACCATACATACGAGTAGTGCTTTATCTCTTTCTCTCTGAACCATCCGTGACACCTTCATCTCACAACCCTTTCCCCATCTTTCCTTCACCCTTCACCAGAGTTTCGGTACAAGTCTAGCCACAGCCATAGGTGGATCCATGGTGGGCGTCTTCGGCATACAGACCGTGGTGCCGTGTGACTTCGACAACCTCGCGTTGATGGTGTTGTGCTTGAATGTGTTGCTGCCACTGTGCAGCATCCCCTTCACCTTCTTGCTCATCCCCAACCTGCGCATGACGGACAGCTTTGAAGAGCACCTTAAGAACAAGCAGAAGACAGAGACTGACGATATCAGCACCGTCAGCATGTCAGAAAGCGTGCTGTCTGCGGCGGATATAGATGAGTCTAAGGCCAACTTGACCAAAGGCTAGAGACTTAACATTAGCAAGTGGGTGTACGCTAGAGACGTAACATTAGCAAGTGGGTGTACGTGTGCACGGAGGAGGGACATACGACTGTACTTTTGAAGGTCCGTTGGGTTATGTGACAGAGCTTCAGTAGGATTCTGATTCTGCACCCACTCACCCACCCACACCCACACACCCACACACACTATATATATATACATATATTATACGATTGTTTCGAAGCGCTGGGGACACAGGCTTTTATGATCCATTGTGTCTGGGATCTGGCGCTTGTAACCTAAACTCAATTTACAAGTTAGCATACACGTACATTTACATACGTACATACCAAATTATCTAGAAAAACAGTCGAATTTAGAATAATATCACTGTTATTAGTTGAACAACATACAATGTTGGCGAGCACAGGTCTGTTCCCAACTAGTCATACTACACGACAGCAGGTATAGCGATCTGCCACTCAGTGCACGTGGTCGGTTGGTGACGAGAGGCACTACCAACCCTCACACGAACGAACCGAATGAATTAAAAACCATCTGAAACATGCCCTGTGCTGTACATACACACACACACACACACACACACACACACACACACATATATATATATATAAATATATATATATTGTACGTATATCGTACTTTTTTAAAACGTTTACTTATATGGTACTGTTTTGAGATGTGTACTTGTATCGTACCTTTTAAAACGTGTACTTATATCGTACATTTATAAAACGTGTTCTTATATCGTACCTTTTTATGACGTGTACTTGTATCGTACCTTTTTAAAACGTGTACTTGTATCGTACCTTTTTAAAACGTGTTCTTATATCGTACCTGTTAAAACGTGTACTTATATCGTACCTTTTTAAAACGTGTTCTTATATCGTACCTTTTTAAAACGTGTACTTGTATCGTACCTTTTTAAAACGTGTACTTATATCGTACCTTTTAAAACGTGTACTTATATCGTACTGTTTTTAGATGTGTACTTGTATCGTACTTGCATCGTACTTTTTATAAAAGTGTACTTTGGTTTGCTGCTTGGGCTCTTGAACAACTCACTAACTCGCTGGCTGTTTCTCACGCCTGAGAGCAATTGGTAGATATGTGGATACTATTACCAAATTGGCGCTTGTAGTCTTCTACCAAATTACTAAATTCGTTCTAATACCAAATTTGTGCTTGTGGTCTATTACCAAATTACTAAACTCGTACTAATACCAAAATACTAAATTCGGACTAATACCAAATTTGTGCTTGTGGTCTATTATCAAATTACTAAACTCGTACTAATACCAAATTACTAAATTCGTACTAATACCAAATTACTAAATTCGTACCAATACCAAATTACTAAATTCGTACTAATACCAAATTACTAAATTCGTACTAATACCAAATTTGTGCTTGTAGTCTATTACCAAATTACTAAATCCCCGTCGTAACACTGTGCTTAAGATATGTATGTTGCATCAGTTGACATCAATGGCCTAATATCAAATGTCTCATCTGCTACCTGTGCCGGGAGAGCCATACCCACCTACTCACTCTACCCTCCGCCGTAACGACGAGTACAGTTTCTAAAGAGTTGTTGGTATAAGAGTGTCGAGCGAGCAGATCTGAAAACCACCACCTGACCTTTTGGGACTATATATTGGCATTGAAGCATACAAATTCGGCACAACACCCTGAATTTGGACTCTACTAAATTACATTTATTTGGGTTGCACCCATTCTACGCCGTGGTCAGTGGCTGCTTGGACGCTCAAACGGCGACCGCCTCTGCGTAGGAAAGCGTAACGGTCTCTAACACGCCCGTGCCACGCAACACATAACAATACGACTGCCGCCGGTCTACCTTGCTTGTACGCCCCTTCCCGTCCGTACCTTTACTTCCTATAAACGGGTTGTCACTCATTACAAACGCTTTGCCCTGCGTGTTCAGTGTTGTGTGTACCGATGTAACGAGCCGCGCATACGGCCCCACATCCACCGCACGCAATCGCACACAGGTAGGTAGCACACGCCATACCTCCATTAGTTTCCGCCTGGGCGCCAGCATTACCAGCAGCGTGATAGAGCGGAGGGGATGGGTGGTATCTGAGAAGCGTAGGTTAGGGAAAATTTGAGTGTGTGACCGACACGATGAAAGGCTTTCAGCCACATGTAAGTGCGATGACCTCCAGTATGATAGGAGTGGCTCAAGTACAATATGTAGGTAGGATACGGATATATATATATTATACATTTGTAATAGGATTGTAAATTGTGTGCATTTGTATATGAACTGACCTTGCTGGGGCTCTTCCTTGACTTCTATCCACCCGCATTGTGCTTCGCGGTAGCCTTTCCACACGCGCAGATACACCAAGCGCGTCATGTCGCAGAGCAGAACGCGCCCGAGGTTATCAGACAGCGCGGCATACTATAGGGTTTATAGTGTAGGGTTTATGGGTTAGGGTATAGGGTTTAGGGATCGGTTCTGCTTTGAAACACCAGGGCAGATTGTGAAATAGCAATGAATTTGCTGACTCAAACGACGTGTAAGGGGTTTAAAGTTTGGTGAGTGTATATACTTCCCTTTTGTTAAGATTAAAGACTGACCTATCACTAGGCACGTACGGCTGTAACAACTCAGTCCATGGTTTAGAGGGTTAGTGCTCTACAACTCTAAACCCTAGTAACAACTCAGTCAATGTTCGCCCACGACAGAAAAAGTGAAAACAAAAAAACGTATATAAAACGATGCAGTTGAGTGTGTCAGTTTGTGTGTCCAAAAATTCCAAACACATAAACAATGGCTGCTAACTCGTACTCTCCGCTATGATCCTTTCGCGAGTGACAGATAATGTTAAACGTTAAACGGGCGACCCATCTTTATAGCTACCTCTTCGAATGGCCAAACATGAGTTATTTGACAGGAAAGCGCATTTCTGTGAACTGACACTCATAGGATAAGCAATATATATATATATATATATACACACACACACACACACACACATAC
>NW_014038339.1:1696-2891 GCF_001186125.1 Sphaeroforma arctica JP610 | reverse complement strand
TAAAGGACTGAAACAGTGCGCAAGCGCAGCCGCTCAATGAGAGTTAAGGCACGAACTGTGCATCACTATGCAATGAAAGGCACTTTTCTGAAACGTATTGTCACTTGGCACTCGATTGATTTGCAGTGACATCAAAACGTTAGCGTTACAATCTCTACGGCACAAACTACACTGAACACATGTAGTTGAGAGTATGGGACATACAGCACCAGTTTGCGTTCATCCGTGGGACACTAAAACAATAACCAAGTATACGTATAAAAATAAAGTACGTAAACTTAGCTCTTCGTTGCTTTATGGGTGTACGGCTTTAAGAGACCATAAAACGTACCGCTACCTTTTGCACTCCTCCGTGTCACACCCAAACCAACATCCCCCCCCCCAAACAATATACGTATACAAATACAATACGTAAACCCAGCTCACCTTTGCTGTTGCGCCCTCTCATACCCCACCGCTTGGCCAATGAAAACACAGCACTGGCCACCTTAGACGCCACGGCTGAGCTCAAGTCCACATTTGTGTAGTGCGCCGCACCCACTGCCGTGTTGTACAGTGCAGAACAGGGGTCTTTGCCCACACTCAAGTGTCTGGGTGTTGGATGTTGGATATAGGGTTTTAGGGTTTTAGGGGTTTAGGGGCTAGGTATCGTTATATGATTGCGCGGTATTGCTATATTTGGGGTTTAAGGTTTAGGGGTTGGGGTTTTGGAATGCCAGCAAGCAGATGTCGCAGACAGTCAAGTTTGTTTGTCACTGCTAACGAATCATTTTTATTAATTAATTTATTGGAATAAAATGTAAACGATGGACAGGAAATTTACACATCCTTCTAAGTGGGACATATGTCGATAAACAGTCGAGTAGGGTTTTAACAGATTACTAAACCCTAAAACCCTAAAGCCGTAAAACAGACGAGTACGAAGAATAATAATTGTACGATACAAGCAGACCTTCTTGTGACACTGCGCCATAGAGCCACAGATAGTCCTGCTCTCTCTACTACCGTCCTCGTGTTTGTTAACAGTCGCAGAAAAGAACGCCCGAGACACCAGGCAGCCACCCAACTCACTACTGAATATATGCACATCAGTGGTAAATACCAGACCAACCTACACTCAGAAACGGACCACGATACTGTCAAAACATAAAAAATTACACACCCACTCGCACACCCCCTCCCCCCACACACACAT
>NW_014038339.1:0-613 GCF_001186125.1 Sphaeroforma arctica JP610 | reverse complement strand
TAGATATATATTTATGTATATACATACATATATATACACGCATACATATACACAATCAACATACCTAGCAATGGGTGCATCGGCCTTGTCGTCGGGCAGAGTCAGGGCCTCCAGCACATCTGGCTGTAGTGGAGGGAGTGAGATGATGTCCACTGTCTGTTGCTGACCTGTTAACTGCCACTTCACATACTCCAACGGAGGTGCCTCAGAAGGAGCTTCTGAGTCCTATTATGGCATGTTGTTAGGGTTTAGGGTTTTCTAATATGGAATATTACAAGGGTTTAGGGGTTTCTAGTATGGCATGTTACGTGAATACATCGAGACATGTGAGTGAGTGGCGGCTGGGGAACTATCCATTCACATGTGGTGTATGGTAGACACACTCACACACACACACAGAGACATAGAGGACCATCTGTGGTCGGTTCCAAACTTGGTTGCAAAGCTTAAGTTGTACGTATAAAACCCTAAAACCCAACAGGGACGGTAGGTACTTGTACCCAGTGAAGCTTCAAACAATGGTACAAAAATATGAAAGCGTACCCCGAGTGAGATCACTAGATCACCCCTATTCCTGGGTATAACGAATACAGATCTAGATTGATATATATTA
>NW_014038340.1:4657-7997 GCF_001186125.1 Sphaeroforma arctica JP610 | reverse complement strand
GAATGACGACTGAGTGAATGACGAATGAGTGAATGAGTGAAAAACCCTCAATTCGAAAGTAGGACAGGTTGACTGGTGCAATACTGACTAAAATCAGAGCGTGGCTGAGACCAGATGGGATTTGTCTGTTTTAAAACTTGAGTTTAAATGGCCAATTAGAAATCAATCAAAGGGCACGGGTCAACAGACTATGTGATCGACTTCAACCCAAACCTCAATGCACAAATACCCTGTCGCCCCCGAACTCAGCATAGGCCTTCTCATTTGAAATCTCATACACTGTTCATACGCCTCACAAACCTAAACCCTGAACCCTAACCCTCCAAACACTTCGTCACAAACTTTATACTCGAACCCCTAGGCCCTAAACTCAAACCTTGAAACCCTAAACCCTAAAACTCTATACACTAGAACACATACATTGTTCATGCGATCAGCAAACTCCTTGGGAGGGAACCAGGCCAAGATCTGTCGATTGACAAAGTCTCCGTCTGTGCACGTGTTGATTGTGGGGGCCAGACACTGCGCCACCAACATCTCACGGACGAGTGCGCGGGTGCAATTACTTCCGAACTCCTCCGGCTGTGGTAGGTAGGAGGGTGCAAGGAGAAGGAAGTGGCATGGGTGAGAGGAGTGAAGGTGTGTGAGTGGGTTTAAGAAGCGAAGAAGCATCTCACGGACGACATAGCGTGTATAAATACTACTGAGCTCCTTGGGCTATGGCAGGTACGAGGGTGCAAGGAAAAGGACGTGGCATGGGTGTGAGAGAAGTGGTGTGTGGGTGGGTTTAATAAGCGTAGAAGAATCTCACAGTAGAGTTAGCGTGTACAAATACTACTGAACTTCTTGGGCTGTGGCAGGTAAGAAAATGTAAGGAAGTTACATGGGTGTGAGTGAAGTGGAGGTGCGTGTGTGTGGGTTTGAGATGGTACGCTTGGTGTATGTGGGAGGTACTGTATATTTCGCTGAAACGATAAGCTTGCTTATATATGTAGATAAGATGTGTGTAAGACTATGGCTGATACTAAGGTATTTGTATAAGAACACACGCAAAATATAGGGCGTGCGTATGAGAGTGACAGGTGTCCATGTGAGGGTGGGCAGGTGTTATGCTGTGCCTATCTGCACTATGCTACCTGCACTTTCTAGCTCAGATCACACGACCAGATCTTCACCAACTCTTCGTACAGTACAAGTGAATAGCAGTTGCGTGGCATCACTTCCTGTTGTATGATCAAAGGTGTCTCTTCAAATGGCGTCTTTTTTTAATAAACCTTAAGTGTGAGCGTGGCACGTACCGGGAGATATTGGGCAGCCATGAGTTCGCCCAGCTGTTTCAAGTACTGACGTTCATTTTTCGGACTTCTGGCCGCAAAGTGGAGGTATGCTTGGCCCTTCGGAGTTTGGAAATATAGCTCTGACGACATGCTGGATGATTCCTATTGGTGCACAGTTAAAAACAGGCGGTCGAGTATTGGTACACATTTAAAAACAGATGATCGGTTGGTGCGTGTGTAGTGCTGACGTGTGTTTATATGGACGTGATGCACATGCAAAGGCAAATGTCAAGAAAACACGAACTGCGGCCGACTGTAACTTGAAGGAAGTGACCTGAACAGACAGTCCCATTGCAAGGAAGTTAAGTTGTCTCGGACACCCACAATGGTCACCCACAATGGTCACCCACAATGGTTACCCACAACGGTTACCCACAATGGTCACCCACAATGGTCACCCACAATGGTTACCCACAATGGTTACCCACAATGGTTACCCACAATGGTTTACTCTTGTGTGATGTCATCGGGTTTGCTCGTGTGTGATGTCATAGGGTTTGCTCTTGTGTGATGTCATAGGGGTTGCTCTTGTGTGATGTCAAAGAGTTTTACTCTATTGTGATGTCATAGGGTTATGCTCTCGTCGTGTGTCAAATCCAACGAGTTAATCGAGTCGAACGACAACTGCACACAGTTGTGATATCAACCTCCGCTCGTCCGCTCCAACGCCTTCTCCTTCGCGTAGTATGTAAGTGTGCGCGTGTAACGGTGCTGCGTGCAGGTGCGTTTACTGATAAGGGCAAGGCTATGTGCATATGTGTGTGTACAGGCATGGACGATGCTACTGAGATACTGTGCATGGACGTACGTTAACACATGCAATTGATTGACTGGTGTATTGTGGGGTGTATCTGTGCGTAAACCCCGGGTGCCACGTGTGCGCTCACGAGTTGTTGCATTCTATAAATAGATGCCGTTCTAACTATATACCTGAGTGTATCCCTCATCTAGGTACAGAGACATATATGTACACCTCTCCGCGGTTGGCTTGGCCATGCACATTCGGGCCGGATACATGCGGGCCAACAACCAACACACGTACGCATCAGCGCAAAAGGGTGCGTGTGTATGTCATACCCATGAAGACACTCATGTCGCTATCTACAACGTGGTAGCTCCGACTGCGTACACACTCAAGCGCACACATACATACATTCTCAATTCATGTGCACTTTCGCGACATCGCGAGGAACTTCCGTAGGTGTAGCCCTATAGTGTGCCTACCGCGAATGACTGCAGGCGTAGGGACACTTGGGTGCTAGGCACCACTATTGCGTTTATTGTTTGGAAATGATGTGTGCACATGCTACAATGGAAGTGTATATAAATACACACACACACACACACACATACATACCCACATCCATACTCACACACATACATACCCACATCCATACTCACACACGAACACTCACGTAATCTCACTACCAATACTTAGTCCTCGCCTGACAACGCCATCAAAGTATACACCATTCGACTCGACTAATTGTTTTGCCAATCAATTCTGCGCCGGGTGGTACTGCGCGCTCCTTCTTCATAATACACACATACACACCCCTAACACAAACGCACACACATATACTCATACAAATGCGCACACACGCACACACACAAACGCACACGCATATACACGCACACAAACGCACACACATATACACACGCACAAACGCACACACATATACACACGGAAAAAGGGGTCTTACCATTTCACGATACGCTCTTAAATGCGCCACCATGGCGTGCATCATGCGGCTGGTAACAAATGTGGGGATGTCCTGTGTGCTGTTAACCACCAACCCCTCTATCTTCATGGCCATAGTCTCAAAGCACGCGCGCACCTCCTCCACAAACGAGCCATCCGACGTTAACTTGCCTGCCAGCGAGTACAAAAATAGAAGATATGGGCATATACATTTGTGTGCATATGTGATGGTATATATATATATATATATATATGTATATATATATATATATATATATATATATATATATATATATATATA
>NW_014038340.1:0-1779 GCF_001186125.1 Sphaeroforma arctica JP610 | reverse complement strand
TATATATATATATATATATATATATATATATATATATATATACTATATATATATATATATATATTATTATATATATATGTTATATATATATATATATATATATATATCCATTTACGTACAGTCCCTGTTGTATCATCCAGTTTGTTTACATTGGGTATGGAGAGCAGTCATGCGCACACAAGCGCAAGTTTAATAAAAGCGGGTGTAGTGATTCAAATTACAGTCTGTCTGTGTAATATTACGGACGCTAAATTCTACTATCAACGTCCGGATCACCAATACCCGCACAGCCAGTATTGCCAAGCTCACTCAATTGGGAAACGACGTGCGCCGGAGCTCGTGGCAGCATCTACAGGGTCTATGTGACAGTGGTACAAGACCAGGCCAAGTAACGCTGGGATGCCATACTTCGGGTGGCTGGTACTGGACGCAATATGTACATGTATGTGGTGGAAAGCGCACGCGTGATAAAAAGCTTACCAAACCAGGACAGCAGAAAGTCACGCAGCACTAGACTGATGCACCGTTGTATAAGGTCATCCAGCTCAGGGTCAATGCACAGAGGCAGGTGAGACCGCACATGGCGTATGTTGGCGCTGCGAGTGTATATGTATATGTATACAGATATACATATATATATATATATATATAGAGAGAGAGAGAGAGAGAGAGAGACTCTGTCAGTGCGGCATATGCAATGTAGGGCCATGTAGACGAGATGAGAGATGTGGCAGAGTGTTACAGAGGGGTTGACTGTCAACAGGTGTGATACCACCCTACAAGACAGCGATCGGAGTAACGAGCGACATTGCTCCATTGTATGGCTATACATTGCTCTCGAATGTCTTGGAGATAACATCTGCAGCCATTATAAGGTGAAGGTAAGGGAAGTACTTGGCAAAAGATCGGTATACGTTCTTACCATAAACACCAGCCGGCATGCTTAAAGGCCGTACTCACGCCACAAGTTCAGACCCAATTCATACCGATACAGCAGAGCACCAGACACGCACCGAGAAGCACCCCGCCACAATAGTGTCAGTGCACAGTAGCGACACAAACCACAGACAAAAACAAATTCGTACATACATACGCACCTGCTTACATACATCTACACAGAAAACAATACAATACATGTGCGCTTCGTTTGACACCTGATTGTTCTGACACATACACTCACCTGTTAACATTCAGTACCCCCCCGCTCTCTCCTCCCAGGTGATGTATACCGGCCAACTGGTTACTAGCGTCTGCTGCTTTTCCAAACAGATCCGCTGAGTTCAGACCCAACGTCACTCCCTGGAACAACCGAGACAGACGCGTCCCACATTTGTGTTGATGGATGTTGAATGAGTGTAATGTTTGACAAGTAGGGGTACCTTAGATGGATCATTAGATTGGAATAGTAGTGTAAGCAGGAAAATAAAACGGCTTCTAATGAGGCATAAATCAAATCCAGAGAGTGTTCTACCTATTTTAAACACTCCTACAACCACCTTATGTTGAAAAAATAATATAGACATGTACATACTCATATATATATATATACGTGTATGAGTATGTATACGTATCTATGTATGTATATATGTATACATGCATGTATGTATATAAGAATGTAAGTATATATGTATGTATATATGTTTATATGTATGTGTCCTTGTATGCATATGTATATAAGTTTATATACGTACATACATACATACACACATACCTACACACGCACTTACATACACATATATATACATACATACATACATACGTACATACATACATACATAC
>NW_014038341.1:5180-8009 GCF_001186125.1 Sphaeroforma arctica JP610 | reverse complement strand
TATATATATATAATATTATATATATATATATTTTGTATACATATATATGTATATATATATATATATATATATATATATGTTTATAAATGTATAAATATATATACATATATACCTTTTTTTTCACGGCTTATTTGGTAGGTAGATAGCCATGACAAGTACTTAATGAATCTCTGATGGTACATAGGTGTACTGAAGTAAATAAAGGATTTTAAGAGTCCCTTGAACATAATTTATACTTGTTTTTACTTAACATATATACACAGTCAATTCAGTACTATTTTTCATACAATATCCATTGGTATGTCATCTAATATTACCAGCGACGCTCTAAACAATTGTTAGTTGCCTGTTCACTCGGTCTTATCTCCTACGTCCGTCTCCTCAGCGGTAGGCAGCCACGGCAGTAACATGTTGACTCTTTTCTGGTACTCCTTGTAGATGGCGTATTTCTCCAAAGTGATGTATTCGGTGAACCGGGTGGATCCCTGTGCAGATAGAGACGACGAATTTACTATACCACGGTAGTATGGCCACGTGTGATACACACGAATACATTGGCATGAATACACACGTGTGACACACACGCGCGTATTGTACAATACGTATACATGAGTTAAACGCACACAATAACATGCAGACACACGTACAATACACACCACACACAATTATAAACATGTACGAGTTACCTACACACACCTGGAATAGCATGGACAACAATACCGGCCCTACAATCGTCCAGTGCACTTCTCCGGTGGCTGCGACTGCAAACAGGTAGTAGCTCCACCACACCAACTGCTCAAAGAAGAAGTTGGGGTGTCGCGAGAAGGCAAACATCCCGTGGGTCAGAAAGCCCCGTTTGTAGTCACGCACAATGCTTTCGTCTGTGGACGGTTCCGGAACAGCCCCTTTTTGGCTGGGTTGGGGTGGGATGCGACGTTTGTTTTAGGACTGGTATGGGTCACCCTTGGGTACGGTGTAGGTGATGCAGATGAATGGTATATAGAACCTGAGGGTGCGATGTATTTGTGATACAGAGGAATAGTATGGGTAACCCTATACTTAATACAAAAGCAGTGCAGGTGTGTTTAAACCCGCGACAGTGCTTCATATGCACATTCGATGTAAAAAGATGTCTATATAAAATACAATAGTACTGCAGGTGTGTTTAGACCCGCGACAGTGCTTCATATGCACATTCGATGTGAAGAGATGCCTATACATAACACAATAGTACTGCAGGTGTGTTTAAACTCGCGACAGTGCTTCGTATGCATATTGCTACGAGACGCCTATACGGAGTGGTGCGTTACATGTGCACAGATAGGATTCCCCGTGCAACAGCTGCATTCAACGCATATAAACCCGAGGGGTGTTAGAGTACATGGACTACTAACCAGACACTGACCAGACACAGTACCTCAGCAGCCGATGCTTCTCGTTCTGGAACACCCACTGTTCTTGATCGGCCAGAGTCTCAAACAATACAGACCCCACCAGGAGAAACAAAGCCCCCAGATCAACCAGGTTCAGAGGCATCTCTCTGTGGTAAGGATTCAGACCCGAGATACGGATGAGCGGATATGAGTCTCCCGAGAATGTTCCATCCCAGTCCCAAGTTCAATGGTCATTCTTGTTTTAGTGTTAGGACAAACTTGAATGGTCCTGGTTGATTAATTATCAGGTTAACAATGTCTAGTAGACACCTGTGTGGGGATTGGTGTGCCGTGCGCAAGTGATGATAGTGTTCGTCCCAATAGCCCTGGGCAGAGGGGTCTATTGGAGATGATTCTGAGGGATGGGGGAGTTTGATATCAGTGGTCTCAAACCAGTGACAAACAGTCGTGCTAACTTCTAAGATGCCTGCAAGAATATCTGTATGTGGATACCCATATGCATGTACATGTATATGTGTATACGTATACGTATTCGTAAGGATGCTCGTGTATAATATCCACTCGTCGCACTGAGACACAGCTATCACTACATGGTGTAGTTCTCTATCACTACACGGTGTAGTTCTCATTGTAGCTTCAGTATGATAACGGCACACACTCCTCAGACAATAGGACAGCGAACAGAAACAACTCCTTCCAACGGCCATCACCTGCTACACCACGGCACATGGTAGTAATACATCAGTAACAGGCAGCAGAAAAGCACAAATACGTATAGCACATATACGTAAAGCACATAGACGTGAAGCACATAAACGTAAAGCACATAAACGTAAAGTACAAACTCCCAACACCACAAACGTTCGCAGTGGACTTACTGATTGAGGTACGCCGCCCACGACGGCAATGCAATGAGCAACAGCAGGATGTTCTGGAAGAGGCTGATGAAGATCAGGTTGAAGATCTCAAAGAACACTGTGAGCGGTGGTGGGGTTGGGTGTGAGTGTGGGTGTGGGTGTGGGTGTGGGTGAGCGTTGCGTGAGTATCCTTTGTGTGTGTGTAAGTGAATGGCCCGCAGGTGTGGTCTTGCATACAATGTCTTCCAATGAATGGGATCAGGCCAATGGGTACTGAGGGGTTGGTACTGAGATATTCAGACCTCTGGTCGGGTGGTGGACTCTGGCCTCGACTACATCAGTACAATAATGCCTGCGAGATGCGTCTGTGCACTTGTTGGTGGTTAACTGGCAGTGAGAAAGTTTCTGGGTAACTGTTTGCGATGAGGTGGGGGACCACTGCATATCGACTGCCGAAGGACCACGCACAATAGACATACAAATAGACACACACAACACGCCCAGTGGACATACAAATAGACACCCACAACACGCCCAGTAGACATACAAATAGACACCCACAACACGTCCAGTAGACA
>NW_014038341.1:0-4123 GCF_001186125.1 Sphaeroforma arctica JP610 | reverse complement strand
CCCACAACACGCCCAGTAGACATACAAATAGACACCCACAACACGTCCAGTAGACATACAAATAGACACCCACAACACGCCCAGTAGACATTCAAATAGATACCCACCACACGCCCAGGAGACATACAAATAGACACCCACAACACGTCCAGTAGACATACAAATAGACACCCACAACACGCCCAGTAGACATACAAATAGACACCGTTTGCAGATGCTACACCATCATGAGTCGGTCATCAATCGGCATGGCCCGCTTAATGTATCGGTACGTGTGAACATGAATGTGGATCCACGTGTGGATGTGGGTACCATAGTTGTTTGCTACGCGTGTGCACTTTCACATCAAGCCACACACGCGAAGGTGCACACGCTGATGTACGTATACACGTACACCGGAATAGGATGATAAGATCTTGGAGCACCCACCTCGATTGTTGATGATATTCCTGATGACAAGCCATCGATAGTCTTCCTCGCCATTGTATCCGCCTGAAACACAAACACGCACAGAGTGTTTAAAAACAGTCAAGCAAACTATCAGTACAGGTGGACGTTTCCTGTGTAGTCTATGAACATACTCAACACGGTACAGGCATACTATAAACGTTTACTAATGTTGCTATGCATTCTATGGATGTAGTCCACAAAGCATAAGTGACGGAGGATTGGTTATGCTCAGCTATGGACTTGGCGTTGCAAATGAATTGGGCATTGAAAGCCAAGGTAGTCTGTTCCCCTTCAGTATAGATACCTCTCAACCTCGAAGCCATCTATTAAAGTATGTGTCTGAGAGTGTATGACTCGAGTGTGGCCATCTATTTAAGTGTGTGTCTGAGAGTGTATGACTCCAGTGTGGTTGTGGAGTGCTGCTATTCGCCTGTTAAGCGAGTTCGCTGTGCTCTTCAGTTAATATTTGAGGAACTATACGCCCACTCGGCAGTATATCACAACAGCCTTGCTTTCGTACTGAAACGTTGCAATGCCATAGCTGTGTTGTTGTAGTAGCCATGTCTTCGTACTGTAACGTTGCAATGTCATAGCTGTGTTGTTGTAGTAGCCATGTCTTCGTACTGTAACGTTGCAATGTCACAGCTGGGTTGTTGTAGTAGCTATGTCTTCGTACTGTAACCTTGCAATGTCATAGCTATGTTGTTGTAGTAGCCATGTCTTCGTACTGTAACGTTGCAATGTCATAGCTGTGTTGTTGTAGTAGCCATGTCTTTGTACTGTAACGTTGCAATGTCATAGCTGTGTTGTTGTCGTAGCCATGTCTTCGTTCTGTAACCTTGCAATGCTACAGCTGTATTGCCATAAGAGATACGAGTCACACTGTCACTTGCGATCCTGTACCTGTGTAGCCTCACCTGTGCCCAGCACAATACTATAGAACTGCTCATCAAGCACACTTCTGTCACAACCCCCGCTCTAAACTGGCCAATAAAACCACTGGTAAGTAAGCCCAAGCTACTTGTACTCTTAGTGAATTGCACACTCGGGGTACAAGTTAAGTGATATCCGACATCTCTTCCAGTGCACGTACTCAACCCCCAAAGAATCTCCTAATGAATCTCCTCACGAATCTCGGACTGCATCTCGGTTTGTGGATCATGCAGAGCGGGCCTTCTGAGACAAGAAGCTGGTATACACCTACAACCCGAGACAAGAAACCTATACTTGTACTATATTTCTACACGTGTACTATATATCTACACGTGTACTATATATCTACACGTGTACTATATATCTACACGTGTACTATACATCTACACGTGTACTATATATCTACACGTGTACTATACATCTACACGTGTACTATATATCTACACGTGTACTATACATCTACACGTGTACTATATATCTACACGTGTACTATATACCTACACGTGTACTATACATCTACACGTGTACTATATATCTACACGTGTACTACACGTGTACATTGACAGAAGTGTGACAGAAGTGAACGAGCGACTCTGTGCACAATACGGCACAAAGATAACCCCCAAACCTTTTCTGGCGAAATTGTAGGTCAGCCGTAGACCCCAGAGTGTAGCAAGCACCGCCATAACCGTCAGCCTAGAAGGTGTATAGCCAAGAATGTGACACGTAAGAAATCAGTCTACAAAGAAGCGCCCATATGTGCTACGTATAGCAGGTTTTCAGATGTCTTTCGCATGGCGTCTGTATTGTGTTCCACTGTTGTAAATCAAATAAACAAATAAAATACGGTTAAGATTGTCAGCCTAAGAGTCGCATGGTCGAGGTGAGAAGGTAAAAAGATATTCAGCAGAATAACGATGGGCACGAATGCGCTACATATGACAGGTATTTCAATGTTTTTCGGTGTCTGTGTAGTGTTGCGGTGTTAAAAAAGTGTATGGTGGACTGCTATGGTTTCTCAGTGTCTGTGTAGTGTTGCGGTGTTAGTAACGTTTATGGAGGACAGCTATGGTTGCCCACCTGGGAGTGGCATAGTCGAGCTGAGAACTGAAATAGAACAATTGGCAACGGACAGCTTATTAAAAACATAAGTGGTGTGATATCTTGGTGCCTTTCGCGTGCCGCCTGCGCTGAGTTGTACTGTTTGTGATTGAGCGTAAAATTTACGTCGTGATCGTCAGTCTCGGGCTGGCGATGGAGTATTCAATTGACACTTTACACGAAGACGTTGTTCTAGTTTACGCGACAATTTAGGTGACGTTTGACGATTTAGTGAATAGAGTTCAAGGATACAATGAATGTGGGTCTGCCATAATGAGGTATGTAAGCTCACGTCGTAAAACATTATAATGGTGGTACGTGCGACTGGGTGATAGGCAACATTCAATGGTATAAATTGGCGTGTCATATATTCAGGTATATAAATAGCACTGCGTAGTGTGCAGGGGTACAACTACCAATAAAAAGATCACCCATCACCGACAAGTGAGCGGAGTGCTATGGAAAGGGGTCGATACGTCGCAGTAATCACATCAGACAGACTGTAGAGCTGAGCACCTTAGCATAGGCGTGCGTGGTGCCTATGGTGGAGCCCTTTAGGACTTAAAAACGTCTACCATTAACTACAGTCCAATACTTAGAAGATTCAAACAGCTCACGGCAGGCGTCGTATGCAATGCCCATACGTAATTGACCAAGTACTAGCCGCCATAAGCAGAGCAGAGCCCATTGCACAACACAGAACAACACAGCAACACACTAGTGCGGTATGAGTCTGACCCGACTGACACAATGCCGGTCGTCCGACGCTCTCACCTTGAATTCCATCTGGAGCTGGCTGCAAAGATGATGGAGTATACAACCGGCAGAATGCTCCACAACTGGTCCACTTTGCTGTAGTTCCCGGTGAGAAAGCCCATGACGAAACAATAGGTCGACGTGGCTGGGAACGACAACAATACGGGAAATGCGACAAAACTTATAAGACAGCGAACCACAAGTCAAAGAGGGGGGGGGGTGCTATATCCGTAGCTATGTAGAATTGAAGACAAGTGATAGGTCTCTACGCGTACACTGGGCTGCACATAACCTGCAGAAGCTCTCGAGATATCGCCTCAATCGCGTTGATGCCAAATTTGAGCTACATTCAAACAAACTCGTACCTAGCATCAGCAGTGTGCAGACAACCAGAGGATTGGTAGCGTGGAAACTCTGGACTGGTGTTTGCATCCATTCTGAGAGATGTACCTGTAACAGGGAATATCAGGATCAGGAATGAGAAAGATGAGAAAGAACTCTCATCGCTGGCGGCTAAAGGAGAAATGCTCACCACCAATTTAGAAATTTTAGACTGTCCATGGCATTCCCACAGTTAAAGACGTGAGAATCTATGCATGTACAAAAGGTAAAATATCCCGAAATACGACCTCACCTGACAAATACGGAGAAACACACAAATTGAAATTTAAATGTATACATGCGCCTACAAATATATAGAACCCACAAAAGCAATCAAAGATTGGCGTATCTTTACCGAAGGACTGATATATCTTCATTTACATATTTACACAAGTATATATATATATATATATATATATATATATATATATATTATATATATATATATATATATATATAGTAGTGTGTTAGTTAGTTAGTTAGTTATTAGTTAATTAAGTTA
>NW_014038342.1:5813-8016 GCF_001186125.1 Sphaeroforma arctica JP610 | reverse complement strand
ACATACTTACATACATACATACATACATTATATATATATATATATAATATCTGTATCTATATCTATTTCTATATCTATAACTATATATACACACACACACACACACACACATATATATATACGTCCATGGCACACTATCACAAAACACCCACCTACAGACGCACAAGCACACACACAAATTTACCCAGCAAGAACGAGCCCTCCTGGCACTCTAACCTACACCTGGGCGGGGTGGTTTTCCTCGTACCAAGTCCCTGGGGCGCTCGGCTGGAGAGGTTTGGCGTGGAGGTGCCGGTGGCAATCGACCAGTCGAGTGTGCGCAAAACAGCTTTGTCCAGTGAATAGACAATCTCCGGTCGCACGGCTTTGCCCTCCCCCTGTGACACATAGTTTGTAGCAGCAGAAAGGACATGAGTGTGTTTTCATATGTGGGGAGATGCGGTTGTGTGAACGGTACGGGCTTGCTATGTAATGTAGCTCTCCCATAAATGGATGTAAGGACGGTAAGGCGAGTAGTGTGTTTATCTGCATAGTACAAGCTTGGGAGATCCAGCCTCAAGGTGTCTGTGTTCTCCACCCCAGATACCTCACCACCCATCACAGCAACAGACGCCGCACATACCAACAGCCATACTTGTGCACAAACGCACACACTTAGTCAGACACACCCACTCGACCACACCCGCAGTGCAGATGGTCGCAGATACAGGTCCTGCACACAGCCAACACTCACGGACAACGGAACTTACTGGATCCTTCGTGTAGAGCTCGAGCTTGAAGTCGTCTGTGACCACCAGATACCTCTCCACCCAGCGCTGGAACAACCCGCCGTATCGCATAAACAACCAGCCGCGCTTCCTGGCGCGGATCTCATCCAGATCAGACAGGAACACTTCCCGCCGACCCGCCATGAGCCGTCTCAGTCTGTCAAAGTACGAGTGCACGCATTCGTTCCTGCAGGGGGCAGGGGTGACAGTAACAAGCAAAGATATGGGGGTGCGTGAGTGCGTATATGTTTGCTGCTGCGTTTCAAGTCATATACGTGTTCAAACGCATTCACAAGTAGAGATGGGCGCAGATCGATAGCCCCACACATCTTTCAAAGTACCGAACTTCGCAATAGACAGCCCACGTAGGTAGGCGCGCGAGCTCACACACACAGTAGTATCGTACCTCTGGGCCAGTTGTTCGAATTCATTTTGATCGATGAGACCATTGCCGTCCACATCCGCTTCCCTAAACTCCTCCTCTAACGCATCGGTTTGTACCGGGTTGAGCGAGTCACCCACGATGGCCACAATCATATCGTAGTATGAAGGCTGTGCATAAGTCAATTGGCAGCAGCGAAGGTGTGAGCAAACCATCCAAAATGGCCACAATCACATCTCAGTATGCAGGCTATAGATGGGCGACATTTGAAGCGAGAGAGATATAAAACAAAAGCAATTGAAGGGAGAGTATTATTCTGGAATCATTGAAGCGAGAGAGTAGGCTATGCATGGAAAGCATTTGAAGCGAGAGATACAAATAGAAAGCGAAGGCTATAAATAAGTGAGAGTTATTAACAGAAAATGTTACAAAAGTAAATATTTGAATTGAGAATTACAAAACGATAACATTTGAATTGAGTGGAGTTTAAAATAAATTGCCAGAAACGAAACAGTGGTGGGCGAATCAAACAAGAAAAAACACACAACACAATACCATAGTATGATCAAACCTCTCCTCAGCGCAAAAGCACCAAGGAAGCCCTGTTGTAAATTCGAGAATAACACCAACACAATACACAATCGTCAGCTACCAATACAGATCATACTCGAGCGAGGTATATGTATGGCTACTTACAAAGTCTATGGCACCCTTATCTCCCTTATCGAACAGCCAAAACACCGTGCCTAACCGATCGGACCCAGACGAGCCTATCCTCAGCGCAAGCGCCAGCAGGAAGTCGCGTGTGTTGACTAACCCCTCAGCATTATGGAATGCATTGTATATCTCCGTGGCCAGCTCTATGTCGGGTATTTCGGAATAGTCCATCATGGTTTCTATAAATGTTTCTTTGTCCAGCATAACCTGTGGAGGAGAAGGTGGTGCATGGGAGGGGTGTTCATAGGTACGGTTATACAGACAAAAGTATACCTATATATTATGGATATATACATGTACATATATATATATATATATATACATGTACACACACATA
>NW_014038342.1:0-4528 GCF_001186125.1 Sphaeroforma arctica JP610 | reverse complement strand
ATATATATATGTATATGTATATACATATACATATACATATACATATACAAACAAATAGGTACATAGGCAGAAAGTCACCGTGAAGACCAGGCAACTTGGGAAGAGCATAGAGAATCAGTTACAGCGGTAAAACTAGATGTGGTACCGATAAACAACGACTACAGCGCGCACGGCACTACAACACATCGATATTACCGCAATGCTGGTACATCGATCTCGCTCCTTGCTCGGAGGTATGGATATACTTGTACATTGACATACGCATGAGATGTAGTTAAAAACATAGAATCAAATACATCCACACGTACATCTGGATTGCACATCAGCAGTACCCTGCATCCCACTTACATGGCCCCAGGCAGCCATCCGGAAGCTGTGTGCAAGTTCCTTTATCTCCTCCAGCGTGATGCCGTACTCAATCAGACGCAGCAGCAACTGCTCACTGCGCAGAGCCCGCAGTATATTTGATAACCTATTCCGTGCCACAATTGCACAGATCATCTGATGGGCAGAGGATGAGGGTGCAACTGTTAGATTCGTGAGGTCTGCGTGTCAGGCCTTGCGCGGAAGCTTGTACCATAGAAAACCTCAGTGGGGTGATTGCAGGCGACAATATCTAAAAACACTACCAATCCATTTTACATCCGGTATAGTAGGCCTACATTCTACCCCTACCATCTTGTCTTATGTCATACCTGCACGGCAACCAGACTTACATATAGATTTTGAAACCAAATTAGAAGATTTTACCTACGCGTGAGTGAGTTTCGAAATGCGGGTATTTTTCGTCGCCTTGTCAACCAACGCAAGCATAGTAAACTCAATTGCACGCTACGGAAACCACTAAAATCCAAAACGGAAACAACAAACGTGCACATCATACATATCGGGTAAAACCTGTCCATCTTAAGGTCAGATTATTGAGATACACTGACTACAACTTTCCAGAAAGCAGTGTGATAGATTGATTTACCTACCCCTCTATCTATCTACCTAAACCCTAAACCCTAAAACATCGACAACGCATACACAACCCACCGCAGAGGATCTAAACATAAACCAAATCGTATCAAGTCCATCATCGTACATGCACACCATATGTGCATATGAAATACGATATAAACATTACGCATGACTGCGGCTGTAATTAAAATAAACGTTTACGCACGATTATGCAGTTATCCATCTATAGAGATACACACGCATCCAACACATCTACGATGAATGAGCCCCTTCGTCGCAAACATCTACACACAGATTCACATAACATAGACACATACAAGTCAGTCGAAATTCATCCCATACATAAATAATGTACAAATACACATTTTCCGCGTACCGCTCGGAATTTCAAGCGGACGTTGAATCGCCTGAGACCCTCCACAGCTCCTTTGATGGTGCACGTGGCAGTGGTGTTGCCACTGAGCCATTCGTGTGATAGTAGCTGCGAGGCTGTCGGTCTGAATTTGGGGTCCTGAGATGCGTGTGTGTATATGAGAACGGTGAGTGCAGACATTAGAATATATTCATGCGAGGTAAGAACATGCATTCGTATTCATGAGCACAAATGAGCATATATTGCTTGTGCACCTATTTGGTGGACCGTGTATGTTCATTTGTGTACATCAGTAACCACAACCGCGCGTTAGTAGCTTTGACCATCAGCCTTATAGTGCGGGGTGTATAATTCTGTTTAGCATGTGTGCATGTATAGACATGCACTTGAAGACCAATGACCAATGTGATAGCAATCATTGAGCGAAGAAATTTGTATCACAATGCCACTGGGCATACACCACCAGCGAACAACCTGGGCTGACAACAGTCTAGTAGCAGAGTGGTGCAAAGCACCCATATCATGCGGGGATAGTATAGAACTCGTAGTGCAAGGAATACCCAACAAATGAGCCAAGAAGTAATTTGCATAATATCCAGAGTGCATGCCGTGACTCGAACTCACGTACGAGGTCGCAGTTCACAGAGGCGCAAGTGCCGTCAGCAGTGATTGTGGATACATAGTATGACACAGCGACATAACATAACGAGCAAGGTTTAGACACGTACACAGAAGTGATACGGCGATAACAGCCCCTGTATGTGTGCTTGTATGCTAGTCTGTGCGTGCCATAGATCACCATCACCTTTATATTCACGTGCGAACGTTTGAACTGCCCCAAATAATGAATGTGAATAACAGATGGTGTAATTAGATGCCCAAAGATGAGGAATATAGTAACGTGTCCATATTTATAAGGGAGTATATACAGTTTTCGTTTAAAAAATAAGTTTATGCACTAATGTCTATTTGAATATAAATACCCGTGTGGCAGTATGATACTCCATATTTACTTCAGCCTCACGGTGTTTTCCCGAAATAGAATATTCAATATATGTAGATATTGACATTACCTACCTTTGTAAAACATTGCGTGAGAAAGTCTTTACACGACTCTGAAATGGGGTCGAAGTGTGGTCCCTCATATTTAGGGAATGTCGGGTCGAGCACGTGCTTTGTGATCTCATCTTCATCATCACCCGGAAAGGGAAACTTGCCCTGCAGAATAACCCGGACGACACAAGGTGAATAACACGGGATATGATTTGAGAATAAAATGAGCGTGTTAAGGCGAATTATACGAGTTAATTTGGGATACTTTTCAGATCAGATAGATATCATTGGAATGAATGATAGAATTGTACGGTGCGGTGGCCACATTTACAGTAAAATCAGCGAATCTCCGCAAATATACAGTACATGTCTAATATCCAACACAAAATCTGATTCGTGTATCATTTATACACATTCCTACAACGGCGTAAAAAATTCAATACACACCTCAATTAGAATATAGAGAACGACGCCTATACTCCATATATCGCTCTTGAAGCTGTATACTTTGCCACACAGCCGTTCTGGGGCCATATAGTTGGGTGTTCCTGAGGAAATGGTAAGGCCTTCCTCATCTTCAGGGATGATGGCAGAGAGTCCGAAATCAGCCAGTTTAACAGGTGCGTCGATAACTCTGGACGCATCTGATACGCTCTTATGATCGCTATAAGGTTGTTAATGGGGGTTAGAAAATGATTTTAGTTTGAGGTTATTTGAGGGGTTGACGTTAAAAAACAGTGGTTTATTCTTAGCTCTGGTGTAGAGTTGTCAATAAAAGTAGATAGGTAGGATTGATATAAATTCAAAATTGGGTTGGTTAGAGGGATGCGCCCTCGTGATCGCTATCTGATTATTTATAAACGCAGAGGTTTGCAAATGATCTTAGGGTGCGATTGTTCTGGACAGTTCAAAAGTAATGAAAATGGCTTTGGTGTAGGATTGATATCAGAGGTAGATGTATGGCAATAATTCTAGTTTGAAATCGCTCTAGCATCCAGCAATAGCTTCACTATCCACTCTAGAGCCAACATTCGTATTCAACCTGCAGTTCACACACAACCACTACAGAAACAAAGTTCCGTCTCGGGAGCAGACGAACGCACAGTAAGTAAAAAGGAACACTACATACCTACACAGAATGTTTTCGGGCTTTATATCTCTATGTATCACTCGGTATTTGTGACAGTGCAATACAGCCCTGGCTATCTGCAGGATGATGATCGCTAATTCGGCTTCGGTGTAGTTGGCCTTTCCCTCGTCCACACGTCGGATCATTACATCGATTAGCTCGCCACCCTGACGAGACAATAATAGGGGAGTGGTTCCACACGTGACGAATTAAGCATGGGAGACTAGAGAAGAACACTGAGGAAACGAGTGAGTAAAAATAACACGTGACAAAATAAGAACGAGAGACTGGAAACGTACATCGTGAGAATAGTAGAATGACGTCGCATGTGAGAAATTAAGAACGGGAGGCAAAAGAGATGGGAGAATACTAGTACATGGACAAAATGTAGCACGAGAAAGCGGTAGGAACATCGAAAAGTAGAAGCTGCACTATACACACGCCGCCTGAGAGTGGCAGAATCAATCATTTGAATAGATACTCACTCTAGGCTCAGTATACGCGAAACTCACCCTGAGGTACTCAAGCACCATCATATAATACTTCTCATTCTCGTACAATCCATAGAATTTGCTGATGTTTGGGTGCCTACCCAATGTGCGCAAGGCTTGCACTTCAGCGATCAAATCATCCTCGCATATACTGGCGGCTGTGTGACGAGGCGGAAACAAAATAAGTGGTTTTGACGAGCTTGTTGTACGTCCAATGCTAGTGCTTGACATATAGAAAGTGACTATGCACATCCATCCAAAAGACTATGAATGTGCCAATCTGTTTATATGATTCAGGTGTACATAGAATATGATACAAGCTGTACGAAAGGGACACTACATCTATTATGATCGCTATGCAAAAGAGGTAAATATGCAAAATTTGAATAGCAATGCATATGAGATATATATATATATATATATATATCTATATCCATATCCATATATATATATAAATATATATGAAAATATGTATAAAAATATATATATACATATATACATATATATACTGGTATATGG
>NW_014038343.1:5034-8030 GCF_001186125.1 Sphaeroforma arctica JP610 | reverse complement strand
GTATATGTATGTATGGGTATTCGTGTGAATGTGAGTGATATTTTGATACAGTTGCTACTATTCATGCAATAAGAGAACGCATATGCTGGGGTCGAGAGCTTCACACCCACACACTCACGCCAAACACCGATATAGGGGATCCGTCGAATACTGAATACACGTTTAGGGTTTAGGTTTTAGTGTTTAGAGTTTAGGGTTCAACTTCAACTTCCGATCACCTCCATTCCAAATATAGAAGGCGTAAAGAACTGCGTGCGGCTGACACTTTTGGCGGGATTTCGGAACGTGACCAAAATCACACCAGACTTTGGCGTGTTTGTGCAAAGCCTGAGGTACTCGCCCATTCTAAAAATAACCACCAATGGGAATATGGTATACCGTGAAAGGCCGTACTCGTTTGCTGAAGTCCGGTCCATGCCTTTGAAGTCGCACACGACCGTAACCATGGAAACGAAGCCGAAGTAAGTTCTTAATCTATGAATGTATATATGTATATGTGACTATCAGTTCTGGGTTGCACCTCTATCTGCATGCGTGATGTTGTGCCAAGGTTGCATCCGTTCGCCTATGTGTCCACAAGCATGACGGTGAATAAGCGTTATACTCGGAACGTTTAAGTGTACACCCTTTCATACAGATGTGTTGTGTGTAGCGTATATATCATTATACACCTTCACATACACTCACACCTAAAAGAAACGTACACTCACTAAGGAGCCCATACACGATTGTACGCGCGTGTATATGTATACATGCGCACACATGGACACACTCATACAGACGCAACCATGATTTCAAACACGTGCATACCCATACAGACGTAACCATGTTTTCAAGCACGTGCACACCCATACAGACGTAACCATGTTTTCAAACACGTGCACACCCATACAGACGTGTACATGTTCTCAAACACGTGCACACTCATACAGACGTAACCATGTCTTCAAACACGTGCACACCCATACAGACGTAACCATGTTTTAAAACACGTGCACACCCATACAGACGTAACCATGTTTTCAAACACGTGCACACCCATACAGACGTAACCATGTTTTAAAACACGTGCACACCCATACAGACGTAACTATGTTTTCAAACACGTGCACACCCATACAGACGTAACCATGTTTTCAAACACGTGCACACCCATACAGACGCAATCATGTTTTAAAACACGTACACGCCCATACAGACGCAACCATGTTTTAAAACACGTATACGCCCATACAGACGAAACCATGTTTTCACACACATACACATTCATTTGTACGAATGCACACACATGTTATACTCATGCGTGCACATATGCTTCTGATTGTCTTCAGTATGGACGTAGATGGCGATTGCGACCAGAACGAGCTGAAAGTGGCACACGCGTACGTTTATTATGCGCAGGGCATCTACGTAGACACGCCAGCACATACGCCAATGGGTCTAACCTGCACAACAATGGCTCAGGCTGTGGGAGGACAGAAGTGGGTATGTTCTACTCATGCATGCAGGCATAAGTGTATGTATGCATGTATGTATGTATGTATGCCTGTATGCATGGACGTATAGTCTGATGAGGATTTACTGTGTGTTAGTAGGTTGTAGGTAAGTGTCGCATTTGCTGGTTTCAGACGACAAGCGTCTTTGTCAAATGTCCTCACTTAGTCAGTGTGTAGCACATGCGTAGTCACATCGAATCACTTGGAAGTGCACAACGGAAACTATAGCGCTTTCAGTTCTCAGGGTGTTTTGTAACTATCTATCAATGTCACATGAACAGTCTTGAGCCGTTCATCCGTATGAAGTATTTTAATATAGCTGCTTATATCCGCTGTATTACTCAGGTGTATGGAGCGTGTCAATATAGTGTTTAGTACACCTACTTATTTCCGCCGTACCACTCAGGTGTATGGGCATACCGACTGTCCCACCTACCATGCTTTAGTGGCTCCAGCCATTGGCGACGCAGGCCCTCGGAAAGAAGAAGAGGAACGGCCGAAGAACGCATGTTTTAACTGCGATTCTGTCGACCATGCGTATGTCATATGTGCATGTGCATGATGGTGTGTGTATCCATGCGTATGTCATGTGTGTGTATCTTGCATCAACTGTGATTCTATGGTCTGTGCATGTATGTTGTATACATTTGCATTGTAATGTGTGCATACGAATAAGAATATCCCATGCATCACCTGTGATTCTATGGTCTATGCATATGTTATGTGTGCATGTGCATGATGTGTATACAGACGTATAAGAATATCCATGCATCACCTGTGATTCCATGGTATATGCATATGTGTTGTGTGCTTGTGCATATAGGTGTGTGTAGCTCATGCGTGCAATTCTTTCTTATTTTTGATGCTATTGATTATCCGTATATATTGTGTGCACATGCATGGATGGGTGCTCGTGCCACACAAAAGCGTTCAAACGGCTGTATTATTAGTGTCAATACAGTTATTATATTATATGTTCTTCTACCCATAGCGTGCGGAGTAGCGATGATACGGTATATACACTTTCTACGCAAAGATATTTACCAGCCATGCATCCTCTCGTTCACATATGTAGATAGTAATACCCTATGCTCGCCTACCTACCATGCGTAGCCCATCGGTCGCTCCCTAGGACACGCTCTCGTGCTCATCCCCTCAAAAGTGTGCGTTACTGTCCACAGCCATCTGTCCTGTACTTATCCTCGTTCACTTCATCTATACGTAGCAACACTCTACACTTCCCAACACGCGTTCATTACATCCCTAGACCCCCCCCCCCATCCTTCCTCTTTGCCTCCTTGACACGGTGTTACTTTTAACCTGGTAACAGTGTACGGGACTGTCACGAGCCCCGTGACCCTGAACGCATCGCTCGGTTGTCACAGGAGATGCGTGCACGCATGGGCAACAGCACACGCCGATACCACGTAGACGACGACGAAAAGAAGTACAGGCACTTGGTCCCAGGAATTATTGGTACGTTTAGAAAGTGTTTGTACG
>NW_014038343.1:0-3189 GCF_001186125.1 Sphaeroforma arctica JP610 | reverse complement strand
ATATATATATATATATATATACTATATATATATATATATATATATATATATATATATATATATATATATATATATATATATATATATATATATATATATATATATATATATATATATATATATATATATATATATATTTATGTATATAGATATATATATATGTATATATATATATAATCTGGCTGCGTGTGTGTCGTCAGCTTGCATGATGGTTTGTGGGTGGGTGTGATGGGTGTCTGTTCTGTGGATGGGTTAAGAGCGTGTTAGTCACACAGTTAGTTGGCCACTTAAAAGGTATTGCCACAGCTTCAATAATAACGGCTCTACCGGTTAGTATACCGTTGTGCTCTTGGTTGCTTAGATACGCGCATGTTATTCTCAGTCGTAGCTGACACAGAGGCACGTACGTCCATAGTTACTCATAGATGGTACATAACGTATTGCCTGTATAGACACCGTCCACCGACGGAATGGCCTGGCCCATATTCGGAGGCCATACACGGCTCTGCAAACACTGGCTGTAAACGTTAACATTACGCGTTAGCATCCTAAACACACATCTGTTCGGTCCATATGATCTGATTGGCGTTCCTCGAACCGTGCAGGTAACGAGCTGAAGGAAGCTCTGGGGATGATCACCAGCAGCACTAACGTGCCTCCCTATTACGAGAACATGCTCATGTATGGCTATCCCCCCGCGTACATCACCACCTCTGAGCGTTTCAGGCGTGAGCAGGCTGGAGCGGAGCAGTTACGCAAAGACATCGCAAACACCACCATCACCATACACCTGGGGATTGATTCGGATTCGGATGGTGATGCCAATGTAGCTGACCAACCCGCAAGCTTGTGCACTAATACTAACGGTGTGGAGTCGGTGACAGATGTGCCTGTCACGGGCAGTGAGGTTGTTGATAATGGTAATAAACCTCAACGGATTGCCAGTACCAGAACATCGGCCAGCCAATTGAGAGGCCTGGATGTATCGCCGAGTCGTATGGATCTGAGTGAGAATGAGGATATGGATGTGCTAGCAAGTGTTAATATGGACATGAGCGATAGTGAGAGCGAGTCTGAGCTGGAGACAAGGTCAGAGACTGTGGTAGAGGGACGGGTGGAGGCAATTGCGACCACACCCACACCGGACGATACGGTGGGAGGTAGGCAAGTATCAGAGCTCACCACTATACCGACAACCACACCGGGAGACTCAGCCGTGGCCAAGGCATCAGAGAGGGTGGATACGATTGTTGGGGCGTCAGAGGGGGTGGATACGATGGCACAGCCGCCAGCGGACGGCATCGACGCGTCACAGAGAAACCAGATCACCAACGAATATCCGCATGCGTACGCGCGTGCGAATGAACTAGCGCTCGGGAACCGATACTTTGACAGGCTGGTCGAGTTTGGGCGGACGGAGAAACCGGCGCACCACATGTATGCGTACATGGGACTAAACACGCCACCTCACAGCATCGAAGAGATGGTGGACTATCCATGGAACCCATACTCGCCTTACTTTGATGTGGAGAAGGAACAGTGGAAGCAAAGTCAGGTGTGTCCTTAGTTCGATATGGATGTGGACGTCCTTACATGTGTGCGTGGGAATTGTGTACCGTTGTGATATAGGTGAATACAATCAGACGTCGGTATACACCTATTTATCGATTGATCGACGGCAGTTCTAGTTCGCACACATGTGTCGTATTGGTGTATATATGACCACTGTATGACTAATATCCTTTTATGCATATTGTGTGCCTGACTTGGTATTCATTTGTGTATCTGTAACTGGACGTCTCGCACAAATATGTGCACTTATGCGTCTATGTTGCTCAAATGATTCATCAGCTGCCCTGGATTGTCCATTCACTTATCATTGGGACCCTCCCACCGGCCGCTGTCAGCACCTGTCGAGTGCGTACTACTATTTGTTGTAGATAATCGTGCCATTCAAGCCTACGCCATCGTCCTCTGAATTTAAATTCATGCATCCCTTGTGTACTTCTGTAGCTCTGAGTGGTGTGTAAACGCACTGTACCTACATACCCTCATGCAATTGGTACGTACACACTCTACCTATTCTCCTGAGCACTATATTCATGTATGCATATGTACGCATCTATCTCACTGTGTGCCTCGCCATGTGTGCTGAAGGCAATTGCACGAATATGTCCACCAACACCTCAACGCATAGGTTACCTGTATCGCAACCTGTTATTTTCCACATATATACCAGCATGTCTATATACACAACCACATAGCCTTTCTTGCTTGGACCTATCTGGACACCCAACCAACTTCCAACACAACCTTATCCCCATCGCCAGGTGTTCTACTTCTGGCGCCAGAAGGCCATGCGCGACAACGCGACCTCCGGAGTGACTACCGACTATCCCCACCCCCGCATGTACCACCCAACAACAGCCAACACACACACCCCGCAAGGCATACTACCCCAACCACACCCACCCACCCACCCTCTGTTGCAACAGTACTCACCATATGCGCACACAGCCTCAGCCTCAGTGTTCGGCTCCGTTTCATGCGCAGACGTGACGTGTGTGGCCCAGCACGCTGGTCCGGGTGTGGCATATGGGGGTGCGGGCTATGGGGGGTATCCCATTCCACGCGCTGCAGTACAAGGCGGCTACTATGCTCAGGTAACTAGCCAGGTGGGGTGCTTGACAGTCGCACTTTGTTCGTTATTGGTATACCTGTTGAGTGGATTGTGTAGGTGTCTGCGTGGTGGTCGTCTATTGGTAGCGTGTGGCATTCACCTAGACCTCACAACGTGTGCAACATCCATGACACGGCGGATGAGAGTCTCGATGAATCAGTTGATTGTGGAATTGTTTTGATCAATTGACTGTGATTACGGGGATCCGGGTACAAATGGATTAGATCAGAATGGGTGTACCAGTCTGATGTTGCCTTACTATTTGGGGGTAGAATGGGCGATGCAGTTATATTGCAAGGTGAAAGTCTACGCAACGAATCTTATTGACACACCATTGTTGACGATTACTTTAATCGTAAAATCTCTCTAGGTCGGCTACGTCTGTTCTCGTGTGCAGATATGGGCTTACTACTAAATAGACAACTTATATATATATATATATATATATGTGTGTGTGTGTGTGTGTGTGTGTTGTGTCTCTGTGTTAGTGTATATGTCGCCTATGTGTG
>NW_014038344.1:6983-8052 GCF_001186125.1 Sphaeroforma arctica JP610 | reverse complement strand
ATGCTCATATATTTGCGCACCCTCAGACAAACATTTGCCCATACACACACGCACACAAAAAAACTCTTCTTCACACACACACAGGCGAGGTATGCGCGTTGAAAGAGATCAGTCTGGACGAAGAAGAGGGTGCCCCATGCACCGCCATCCGCGAAGCCTCTCTCCTGCGCGAACTCAAGCACGCTAACATCATCATACTGCACGACATCATACACACACCCAAGACTCTGACGTTCGTGTTCGAGTACTTGAATATGGATCTGAAGAACTACTTAGATATGGCTGGGGGGTACATAGACATGCGCAACGTGCCCATTCTGTTCATCCAGCTACTCAGGGGCCTCGCGTTTTGTCATAAGAAACGTATTCTGCACCGAGACCTGAAGCCACAGAATCTGCTCATCAGGTACAAGCGCTTGTGGACACTACAAGTAGAACACATACACACACACATACACATACACATACACATACACATACACATACACATAAACATACACATGCACATGCACATACAAATACACATACACATACACATACACATACACATAAACATGCACATACACATATACACATACACATACATACATACATACACATATTATACACTTACGCATACACACTCGTTTAACCAGTGAGTTTAAATGGACGCGCGCACGAACACTTGATACCATCAATAGTATAACTTAAAAATATAATAATTTATGATGCGCTATCAATATAATATCAAGCAATGACAGTCACACACAGAACGTACGGCAAACTATCAACAGTATACGTCACACCCCATAGTCGTAATAGCTAGAACCTGCCGTAAACCCTAAACTTGAACCTGCCGTATACTCTAATGGCCCGAGCTGCGTGGCCGTCTGTCTTTAATAAAGTAGCGATCAACATACACATACACATTCACATTCACATCCACATCCACATTTACATACACATACACATACACATACACATACACATACACATACACATACACACACATACACATATACATATACATACACATACACATACACATACACATACACATACACATACACATACACATACACATACACAA
>NW_014038344.1:0-5321 GCF_001186125.1 Sphaeroforma arctica JP610 | reverse complement strand
TTATATTATATATATATATATATATATATATATATATATATAATATATATATATATAGTATATATATATATATATATATATATATATATATATATATATATATATATATATATATATATATATATATATATATACACACACACACAACTATATATATATATATATATATATATATATATATATGTCGATCGCTATATACGATGAAATTGTATGCTGACTCGACGTACAGTACGTATTGCGCAAAGCGCCATACGAAACTAATGCCTTTGTGTTTTACTTCTCCACTGATACAGAGGATTCTATATTCACCATTCCATCGCTTAAGATCTATCCCGAGATCCCCGTGGACAGGTCTAGAGGTGCGTATTGTTTGCAATATTTTTATGCTATTATTACGCTATCTTCATCGCTGTAGCTGCCACTCAGATATTTATGAGGGCTAAGTCATGTAGGTTGTTATACACATGCAGATAGATGTACAGTAGTTGTGATTATCCTTGTGTCCAGTCTTCCGCAGCAGACATCTTCGAGCACCTTGTGTTCGTCGCTACATTTAAAAACTATCACATTTACCGCTGGAGCGGGTCATATGCATGCCAGTGCATTTGGTCCTTTCTCGCACAGCCTGGTAGTGTTGTGCTGGACCTACCCGATTTTGTTTATGTAGGTTTTGCACCCAGAATTAACTCGGGTGTTGGCCTTGATCGAATCCATTCTGGACCAACTTCCAATTTGTTCACTACAGTAGATACCATCTGACGCATCCTCCTCAACAGGGACAAATAGGATATAGACCAATTATTACGATTATCGTACCTATCATAAATTACTTCAATTCTGCCAATATAGATTATAAATAGCACTCCCTTACCTACACGTCTGGTCCTATATGCACAGCTCAACGGATGCGGAAGTAAGTAATTCTACTAATTATTCGGATGGCTGCTATCCAAAGGAAGATCACAGTGGCGTGTGCGATGTCGAGAGTGTTTTGTTGCTGCAGACGCATTGCCATGCAGCGAGAGCCTCGACTACGCACAGATGGCGTAGGTATAGTTGAACACCTAACTGTCTCGGAGGACAGCGGAGAGTAAAGCAAGGATTAAACCATACTGAGCCTCACCCAGTTGACGCCTAGTTGACATCCAGTTGACTTGACATCTAGTTGACATCTAGTTGACACTTGGTTGACATCTAGTTGACACTTGGTTGACACCTTGTTGACATTTGGTTGACACCTTGTTGACACTTAGTTGTCACCTTGTTGACACTTAGTTGACATTTAGTTGACACCTAGTTGACAGCTGCCCGCTAGAGAAAGTCAAATTCTGAACTATCACTTAACGATTTGTAGCGCAGCAATAGAAACGCCAACGAATGGCATGAGTGGTACGAGTGGGCGTAGTCGCATGTGATTGAAGCGGGATGGGCAGGCCACATCCTATTGGGTGTACGCTAAGCCATGTAGAGCGAGAGATGTATTGCTAGTGGTAAAGATGGCTGAGATCGATAGTATGCGTCTCGTTTACACGGAGTTGAGGAGCCCTCTTGTTCTCCTTGAAAAAGTGCTGCTGTATATACATATCATCCGACATAAATACTGCTGAATTTGAGGACGTCTGGCATCATTATTGTTTTATTTCAGTCTCGCCCGTCAGACCGTTATATTGGTACTGTCTGTCTACCTTACTGTGCATTATAAACATATACTCCGCTATAAATCACTGCCTTTTCCGTATCATCAGTTTAATCACGGCTTTATTTCCGTATTGCCGGTCCAAATCACCGCCTGTTTCGTGTTTATGCATCGTCCGTCGAAATTACAACTCGATTTACGTATCGTTCTCTCATAGTGTTTACTACTTTGTTTATATATCGTCTGTCTGGGCATTGGGTTTGCGCTTCTTCCGTGACACCAACGCGGCTTGCGCGCGCAATTTGAGCGCATTCCTGTCGCCGTATTTGGCGGGATTTCGCACAGCATGACGTACCACCCAGAACAGCTCTTCTTGGAGCGTCGCGAGCTCTTCAGAGGTTGCCATGGTGATTACATGCTTCCGCTTTGTTTTAGTCTGACCGTCTTTCCTCTGCAGTTCGATAGAGGTGGCTCTGGTATTCTTTCGTATCCTCTGAGATAGTGCAGCTGTAGTGGCTGGCTCATCGCCACCCATTTCAACAGGCGACTGGGCCATTCGACGGCGTTCAAACTGTTGCTGGAGTACGCTTTCATCCCGAGCCTCCCCCACCCACTCACTGAGCAACTGATACCCTAGCTTGGCGTTGTCCTTTAGTATATCACCCACATGATTCGCCACCGATCTCCGTACATACAGGTCTGTGTCCCATTTAAGCATGTTCAGCAGTGGAATAACCGGACTCGGGTCCTTTTTAAACTGGGTCAGGTGCACGCCCCAGGGCAATCGGGGCCTTGTACCCTCACTGACGAGTCTTCGGATATTCACGGACGGACTGATTACCCACTCGTCTGCCATGACTGTCAGCACTGTGGTCTGATCTCGGTTGATAAGCGATCGAATGGAGAACTCTGCGGTGTAGCGCTGGGTGAGGGCAATATTGGCCTCAAGCAGATCGGCCACGGTAGCAATGCACTCGTCCTGTTGCCCCATAGCCAGTAGGTAGTGGCTATGCGGCATGTAGAAGAGGGTCTTTAGCCCCGCATCAAAGGGCTCCAGAGGGCCTAAGGAGGCTAGGAAGAAAGGCTTGGCGTGGGTAAAATGGGAAGGCAGGCATTCCTGCATCGCAGTACCTATCTGTTTGGACCGCTCGGTCAGTCCGAGGGTATCGAGATGCTTCGTAGCTTTCTGCACAAAGAGAGTTTCGTCAAAGGTATAGGCTGGCAACAGAGTACTACCCACGTGACTGGTAGCATCGATCTGATTGGCTTCTATGTCGGTCTTGTTGTCCCGTCCTTTAGCCATAGTAGCGTTCATGGTACTGTCTGCACCCAACATCAACTTCTCTGAGAGTGCTGATACCACATCCGTCGCTGATACTGTGGTTAGCACGGAAGTTGCCGCCACTTTCTCATACCCTAAGGCAATAGATCTACCAATCAAAACGACTGTCTGATAGTTCAGCAGCTCTTTGAGTGGCTGGCCCTTGGTGATACCTCTGCCAGCCTTCATACTGTGTATTGGGTGCAGTGCCTCGCCTTCCTGTCGCAACGTGTGCGCGGGTGCTGTAGCAGATTGTACAGCAACATCGCTATCACTCGAGCGATCAGCACCGCTATTAGAACTTCCTTCGTCTGTTTTAGAACAAGCTGTCGAGGCGTTTGATATATATCTTGGTGTCTGCTTTGGGCGAGGTTTACGTACTGTGTTCGCTGACGGCCCATTCTTCTTGTTAGTAGCAGCGGCTGCTACAGTTGCAGCGGCAGTATTTACATTCCTGGTCGACCTTCGCAGCATACTTTACTATGCACGTATGGTACAGCACCACACAAATCAGCCGCTACCTATCCTGAAGCATATAATCTCCTAACTATATAATCACTCAACTATATGATCACTTAACTATATATGATCAAACTATTATGATCTCTTAATTATTTTCTCTCATCTATATGATCTCTTAACTATATAATTTATTTTAACTATATGATCTCTTAATAATATAACCTCTTAACTGTAAAATCTCTTAACTACAAATCGGCAACTATATATACTCTGAACTTTATATTCTCTGAAATTTATAATAATTAAACTAGTGCCACACCTCCGGCAAAGCTACTTATCTACGTGTAAAACACCACCACACAAACGAACCCCTACTGACCCTAATCTAACCTATTCTCTTGGCCGCTGTTACACCCGAAAATTATATTGTGGCAGAGACGTGATATCTAATACGTGCTTAGCATTAACTATTTGAGAAAGCAGATTCAGATATGAAGACTTAACAGTGCACGTGTAATCGAAACTTTAAGAACTAGTCGTAAAACACTGCTATGGTATATTCAGGTTACCACGGGATGGTATAGAAATTAAGTTGCAAAAGCTTTCGGATGAAGTGTTCCAATCGAATCTTACGTTTGCCACATTCGTCGCATGGACGAGACCTAAATACTGGAGTGATGCGATGTGCTCTATTACACTAACCGAATAAGACATACGCGGTCACCTGCCCAAATCCATGTACGAAAGATTGTTCAAGACTACAGAACTCTCAATACCGTATTAAGAATATAGCTAGCGTTAGACTGAACTAACTTTCCGAGCTATTTATGAATATCTGTATTTACATTCAGATATATATTATAGTCGTATGCTGAATTGAACTCACTAAGCTCATATTTAACGTTATACGTGAAACCCAATAGCCTCCTACATAGATACGAGGAAAAAAAACTACGTTTTCTGACAAAGAAAAAACGCATATATCCATATATTGGTTTATTACATTCAATATTAATAATAAGTATGAACCAGGTGCAGGTTTCAAGATCAGATAAACGTTTTAGGGATTAAACCGAAACGATATTCTTCAAGCCCGACTGCCCGACCCTGTATTTTGAAGTATTTCATACATAAATATGTATTGGTAAATACATATTTGGGGTTTTTAAAATAAAATAAACGTTAATAAATACACAGCTCCCAGTGTTCAATTTAGAGGGCTATGGCAGTCCACACAATTTATTTTTATTTTTACTTTTTAGAGCAGGCTATATAAATACATAGTCTCTCTAGTAAAGACTAGAGTGGGCCTAGAGAGAGTACAGATTGCGCCAGTTTAGGGTTTTAGGGTTTTAGGGTTTGGGCTCTGCTATTCAAAACACGCGCAATGTGAGATCAATGTCACATGCGTTGTCTTTAGTCAGCAGGGGTTGAAGAAATACTTATCTGTTGTATGTATTTGTCTAACTTCGGCGTACATAAGCAGCACACAATATATTTATCAATATACATATATACATAATGTGTGTATATGTATCTAAAAAACATATATTTACATAAATATAGATATATTGTGATAATAGTAACATAAGTAATATTAGTAACAAGCTGATCAAGTCGAGTTGTACAGAGCAGTGATGGCGCATCTACAGTCAGATGACACGCCTTGGCGAGATGTCACGGCTGATATGAAACAGTTGGTGACATGCTTAGGGGTGGGCGAATGGATATCTACAGACTTTTTCAATCTAAGAGAAGGTATGGGCACATGTACATATATACATGTATATTAATATATGTTGTTACTTTCATATTTATGAACGTATATATATATATATATATGTGTGTGTGTGTGTGTGTGTGTGTGTGTGTGTATATATATATATATATATATTATATNTA
>NW_014038345.1:0-8052 GCF_001186125.1 Sphaeroforma arctica JP610 | reverse complement strand
TATTTCTTGTGCACAGACGTTAAATGCTGTGTTGCCTTTGAACTGCTTTTAGGGTTTATTATAAACCTCGACCTGCTTACTGTTGGCATCCCAGTTCGATTTAAGTCGACTGATCTGTTCTTTATACTTCTGGTTATCCCTGTGGTCTTGTCCACGTTGGGCCTGAAGTAGCTGATCGATGCGCCTTTGCTTAATCGCAATCATATTAGCAAAAGGGATTTTCACCTCGTCAGAGTGAAAATCCCCAAGGGTTGATGTAGTGCTTTACGATCGAAGCGATTAAATTCGACTTCATTATCACGTTTACGGGGGCGTTTATTACCCCTTGTAAAGTTCATGGTTGAGGCCTTTCGGTGCTCTGTTCCTCGGACAGTGGTTAGTATTATAATCTTGGGTGATTCATGCGTCTGGGTAACATACCCAGTCTTAACTGGTTTCCGACGATTGTCATACCAATAGGGTAAAAATGGCGGAGTATTTCTACCTGCCTCTGGGTCTATAATACCCTCAAGAACGGGTGACTCACGTATGCTTTTGAACAAACTAGACATTTGGTCATGAGCACTTAGTACTTCTAGTGAGAATTATTCAATAAAGAACAGCTAGAGGTACGTCCTGTGTGATCGAGGATATTAAGGCACTTACCAAGAGGTAGTCCCGATCATTCTTACACAAGCTACCACTGCTAAATCCTAACTGATTTAAATTGTATCTTAGTTTATATAACAGTTTAAAACATAGAAATATACATCGAAGTTTACAAATTTTCAGTTATTTAGTAGCTACCGTAGTGTACTGCATTTTAGACTGTCTAATAGTTGCTTACTATCCAGCGACAGGACTGTAAGTATTCTATACTACCTCCTAGTGGCTAATACTATCCTAAAGTTAGCTACCCGCTAGTTACTATACCTAGACTTTATTAATTTTCCTATTCTTGAGCTATTACTATGGCTAAAGGAAATTCTAAAGGCAAGGGAGCCGCAAGCTCTAAGCCTGCTAAGCCTGTTGAGGTTCCTGAGGTTACTGGGGATGATGGTCCGTCTGGTACTGAGCCTGCCGTTGAAGCTGTAGAGGAAGCCGTTCCTGAGCTTGGTTCTGAGGAAAACTCTGAGGATGACTCGTCGGACCCTAAAGCCTTGGAAGTGGAGGTCTCAACTGCCGCAGAAAGGCTCGCCAGTGTCCGTGTGTTGTAATAGCCGGGCCTCCACATTAGACTCTATGTTATAAACGTACTCTTAAGCAGTACGTAAATTATAAACGTACTCTTAATAGTACGAGGAACTTAAGTTTCCTAAATGATTTTTAATGGTTTTATTAATTAATACCTTTTCCATTTTTACATATCAGATATTTGGACGAGGCCATTAAAAGGCCTCAGTAAAATACCAAACATAAAGAGTTGGTCTAGTTCTATTAATAGAACTTTATTTACTTTCCAATTTTATTTATATATGAATACTTCGGTAGCGAGATGGCTNAACCGAATANAGGTTTCTAGGGACTATTAACGTTACCTAGTTGATCATCCGATCAGCCAACCAGATGTGCCAGTCTGATGAAGGCTAAGTCGGTAATTCTTGATAGTGGCAAGTTATTGGTGAAGACAATAACTAAGGACGTCAAGAGTATTTTTATTTTTTTATTTCTTTTTCTAAAGATAGGATTTTATGAGTCTCTCGGATTCGCCCCAGAATAGAGCGACAACGAAACACTAAATAAAATCCCTTCGGCGGAAACAGTACTGAGAGGATTATATATAGAGTTAACAAACCCAGACACAGAGTTCACTTCTCTTCCAGTAATCGGTGTTGATAAATCCAACAGTAATTGTTTCTTGCCAGGACCAATTTCTATCCCTGCTGCAGAGACCTTGTAACCAAGTAAGTGTATAGTATCTTGAGCAAAAGAACACTTGTCCTCGTTAATTTTAAGTTTGGCATGGTTTAGTCACTTTAAGACTTCTTTATCAAGTTTAGCATGTTCATGTGCTGTCTTTGTAAAGATAACTATATCATCTAAATATACTGATATGTTATCCGACAGGTCCGCAAATAGTTCCATCATAACTTGTTGGAAGAAAGAAGGTAAAATGTGTAAGCCTTCAGGTGCACATTTAAATTGGTACTTCTTACCTTGCCAAGTAAAAGAAAAGTATTTCCTATGCGGCTCATATATTTGTAATTGATGGAATGCAGCTTTTAAGTCTACTTTTCCTTTTTGCGTAGTATCTCGCTTTATCTTCGGTGAGGAAAAACCATGTTGCGGAATTAGTTTGTTGATTGGCGACAGGTCTAGTACTATTCTTGTTTTACTAAACGTTCCATCATATTTATATTGATCGACCGCTAAGAGAGCTAAGTTAACTGAGGTTGCATCATAATTGATTTCAATTAGACCCTGTTTTAACCAATCTTCGATTAGGGATTTGACAACGTCTTTGTGTCTCCAACTCACGTAGTTATGTGGAGGACACTTTAACTTAGAGAAGTCGACGTTTGTTAAGTCAAGTTTAACGTACCCATTAGAGAACTTAAACATACACCAGTCAGTTATTGCAATCTTCCTGTTTTGTATAATTAAGTACATAATTATATCGGTAAAGTGCGGAATCATATCCTTTGCTTCACCTTCCGGAGGTTTAGGTATCTTTAACATGTTATCATCTGACTGATCTTTATTTGGGTCTAGCCCATTAGGCAGACCAGTGAGAGTTATACCTAAACTGAGAAGATCAGTCATACCTATAATTAAATTGTATTTCTGAGACATGTCAGTAACGATTAGGTGAGTCTTTACTTCTCTTCTATTTGACAACACTATGTGTGCATAGTCAATGGCTTCTTCGCAAGTGGTAACTTTGCCATTTCCCAAGATTAAATTAGCTGTTTCATTATAGATAGCCATATCTGTAGCGTAGGCTACTCGGCGTGAGATAGCAGAGACTTCGGCCCCTGGATCAAAAAGTGCTATTACTTTTTCTCCATTTACATAAACGGTTTGAAATATAGGTTCATCTCCTTTGGTATAGATTTTATTGAATTTTTTCTATCGTGCTCTAGTGCACACATATGGAACTGTCAGTACTTAACTTAGACGTCCGGTATGTCCTTGCAATCATCTTTGTGCCAACCGTTAGTGCCCTTGCAAGTAGTACACTCTTTCATATAGTGTCCAAAGTTTGGCTTGCCTGGTGCACACTTAACAGAGTCGTGTTTACCATTTCACTTGCCATCACATTTAATGAGGTTGTAACCACACTTCTTGCAAGGTGCTCTCTCCTTCCTTTCACCCTTTGGTTCAGTAGAAGTAGAGCCTTTACCACCTCCAGCAGTAGTGCGAGGTTTCTTAGTATTACGCGCAGTGTTATTCTCTATTGCGGTACGCTTAGCGGGCTGGGTAAAGCTCGAGGTATTAAGTACTCTAGTAGATGGGTTGGTATGCTTTTGAACAAACTAGACATTTGGTCATGAGCACTTAGTACTTCTAGTGAGAATTATTCAGTAAAGAACAGCTAGAGGTACGTCATGTGTGATCGAGGATATTAGGGCTCTTACCAAGAGGCAGTCCCGATCATTGTTACACAAGCTACCACTGCTAAATCCTAACTGACTTAAATTGTATCTTAGCTTAGTTTAAAACATAGAAATATCCATCGAAGTTTACAATAGGAGCCTCAAATATCGCCATATTCGGATTCAAAGCGTAGAAGAACAGTGCGACTTCGAGAACTGTGTGCCGGAACCGTTTCAGGAGACCAGTCAATGCCAACGTACTGGGATCTGTGCAACTACAAGTAGCGAATGAAGATGAGTATAAATATATTTTTATATGTACTCGCTACATATTCACGAGTGTCGGTCTGCCCCTGGTTCGCACGCAGGTCAGAGGCTACTGCCGTATCTTATTCACGAGCCACTTCTTGCTGCTGAGTTGGTGTCCCGTGAGGTCGTTGTTCTTGTCCGCGGGTTAGGAATGCCCGGCGTACGATTGCCTGGTTCGCACGATGTGTGAGAACTTTCCTGAGAGCGGTGACGTTTCGTACCACGTTGATCGATATTATCGGTACGCGACGTTCAGGCGCGAGGTGCTGCTGGTGAAAGCTTTGTCGAGAATTGGTCATGATTGTGGACTCGCATGTCTAAAGGAACCGAATATCCGTTGTGAATCTATAACGCTCGTAATAGTCGACTTAAAAACCAAAGTATAAGGACCCGCGACACCGTTTTAAATACCCAATACTGATTAAGATACTCTAGAAACCCCCCCAGGACATTCGATGCTATCAACAACACCATCTAATCTTCGTCTGGCCTTAAGTCATGTCTAATCTCATGTCCCTTGACTCTCTGTCCGACTCAACGTTAAGGCATGTACTCTGTCAGACTCAACGATAGAGCATGTACACTGCACGTGTAGCACTCCTCTCATCCATCTGCTCTTGGCGAGTTGCTTCACCCTTGTCCACTCCCGTCATCAACATCCCGCTCCATTAAGCGCTCTACGTATTCTTCCGATGCCTTTTCCCATGTTCTGCAGTTGTTGATCTAACTTCAACTTCCCTATGGTGGTCTTATGGCGAAGAAATATGGATTCTGACCTGTTTTGCTCCATCATGTCTTGTACACACTACTGAAACACTAACCCTCGAGAATTGTCTGTATGCATATATGCGTCTATACCTATTTGATTCCCCAAGACACTATTTAATGTCATAGTCGATGTCGTACCTAAAATTATACAAAATGCCATACTGTGCGTGCTCTTCTACAGAACGGTCTAAAACTTTCCAAGTTTTACGATGAATCCTTCACAACGTACTCTACTGCAATTTTGTGCACGAAAAAATAAAATAAAATAAAAAAAGAATAAGAGCAAAGTCGCTAAATGTACATTGAAAATGTGGAAAAGTCGCTAAATGTACATTCATCCTTTTTCTCGATGAAGACATACTAAAATATTGATCAAATATGTACAAATGTACATATAGCGACAATTCCCTTTTTTTAATATGTACATTTACTGACTTTATCGTGCAAAATTTGCATGAATTAAAATTAAAGAGCCTTATATTCTTTTTTTTACGAATAAATATGTTGAGGGGGGGTATGTCGTTCTCTATAATTTATTGTTCATATTTGCTACTTCAATCAAGCTTATCTCACTGCCTATATATAAACACACACACACATACAAACAAGTACATACGCGCGCGCACACACACACACACATATACACACAGAGAGACATACACTTACACACACACACATACGCACAAAGTACAGCATTTCACCAAATTGTATATTTCTACAAACACTTACCTTCATACGCACATGTTTCATTTACACTTCGACATCATTCAATTCGCTGTCGTTAGTCTCTCCCTTTAGTGGACAGACATTCTTTTCAGATTGTGTGTCTCATTTGTATAACAAATAAAGTAAAGAGTATCATTAGATAAAGCACGAAAGAAAAGTAAATATGTGCAGCATGTATTGTATACGAACCATAACATCGAGTGCTGAAGCGGCGTGCATTTCTTGTACTTTTACATGCATAACAACTATTTTTAATATTCTTGTTATACATGCACACAAGATTTTGCAGATGTGTGAGTCGGTTGTCAGTTGGCACATTCACCGGCATCTTGAACCCGACAAAAATAGAAAAATCCCCCTTTTTTTTGCGTCCGAACCCAGGAGTCATCAAAAAAATTACAGCACTGGAAAGTCACTAAATGTACATAAAAAAAGTCACTAAACGTTCTTTTTAAATTTTTTATTTGAAATAAGTTTGAGAAAGGAATTGAATATCACATTTAGCGAATTAGATTGGGCAATTAGAAAACGTACCCGTGAATTTGTATGTACATTTAGTGACTTTCCCATGTAGATCATGTATATTTAAAGTATTTCCTCATATAATAAAGATGGCATGGCTTTGCAGTGTGCTAGATCCAACGGATACCCTCTACGGAACCGTCTAGAACTTTGCAAGCACAGTTCTCTAGCCGTTTGTCGACGGTGATATACTAGTGAATCTGAGGTATTCAGGTTTCGTTTCACACATATAAACCATAACAACAATTCAACACCAAAACCCTTAAACAAGTATCCTGCATATCTAAACAAAATTCCACCCAACCCTGAGAACCTTTTTAGTATCATATATCGTAGTTGTACGTGTACTGGTGTCGCCCATCTGTGTATGTGATTGAACAGCTGGGGTGTCCGTCGTAGTTGGTCAATCGCCTGTATATGTGATTGAACAGCTTGGGTGTCCGTCGTAGTTGTACTTGTGTCAACCGCCTGTGTATGTGATTGAACAGCTGGGGTGTCCGTCGTGATTGTACTGGTGTCAACCGCCTGTGTATGGGATTGAACAGCTCGGGTGTCCGTCGTAGTTGTACTTGTGTTAACCGCCTGTGTATGTGATTGAACAGCTTGGGTGTCCGTCGTAGTTGTACTCGTGTCGCCCGCCTGTGTATGTGATTGAACAGCTGCTGTGTCCGCAGTAGTTGTATGTGTACATTCATGAACATCAAGATGTATGGTACAGTAACTTTTCTTGCCTGTGCGACATGGGTATTTCCCAGACCCGTGACAGCGTTTACCTGATACGTTTTTTCCACAACACTTCAGAATTGGTATGTGACCTTTCATTCATTAGCTCGACTTAACACGGTACGGATATATCACATCATTCGTCATAAAATGGGCACTTCAATACGCACCCCAACACATCCCAACCGCGAATCAAAGCATTGAAATAATGCCATACCCGTAACGGCACACCGGGTTTGGTTGAAAAAAAATAAAACCCCCTCATTCTTGGTACGCATAACTATTGGTACGCGTAACTATTGGTACGCGTATGACATTTCGTTTCACACACATATATCATATCAATAATTCTACACCAACACATTCGAACGCTCATTCTTGGTACGCGTCACTATTGGTCGCGTGTGACATTTGTCAAATACTTATCTTCTCCATCCGGGCTTTCCTCTGACGTCTCTTGCCTGGACTCGTCATAATCGTATGTTGGTGACATATCTGGGTTATGTCGTAGTATCCACGATGTGCGAGCTGGCTGCCGTTCTTCCTCCGACTCCTCAACTTCCCCATGAATGTAATCAATAAACGTCAATTGTCTATGTTGTCTTTCTCTTAACATTCTGGCTGAAGTGATCCTCGCCGTTCGTTGTTGATGGGCTTCCCTTCGGATTGTGAGTTGCTCTGTATTATGTGTTTGAGAGAGCGCGCGCACACACACACACACACACAAAACCTAAACCCTAAAAGCCACTGACTGGAAATTTAACCCCAGGTGGTTTGAACTGGCTCAAACGATATTTGGGTTACACACAATTGACATGTTTGCTGCACATCTTAGTGCACAACTTAAGAATTACAGGACTTCCAATCATCCTTTAGGAGATGCCTTTCAACTAGACCTAACAGCTTTTACGCTGATGTGTGATCAGAAGTCCCTCCAATATATGAAGGAGATGAAACCATACTCTCAATTACTGAGCCGATGGCATGATACGATATCAAAGTTTCATTTCGATATCAAACATCTACCAGGGATACATAACCATTTACCGGATATGTTATCACGCTTCGTACCGGACTTTAATAAATCCGTACGTGAGTTACTAGCCACCGATTGGAAATGTAACCCCAGTTTGTTTGAACTGGCTCAAAAGATATTTGGGCCACATACAGTTGACATGTTTGCTGCACAACATAATGCACAACTTATGAATTACAGGACTTTAAATCATCCTTTAGGAGATGCCTTTCAACTAGACCTCTCCAAACATAATGCGTGGTCTAATCCACCATGGCAGTTAATTGCCCAATTATTAAATTATGTTCATATACACAAAGCTACCATCACGTTGTGTTGCCTATTACAGAGTAAAGATCCATGGCTCAATAAATTGATCAGCATGATACAATGCAAGCCAATATATCTAGATAGGGAAGTAGATACTTTCCTATATTAGGGTACCCGAGCCGTCCAGAAGACGCCCTCGGAAAC
>NW_014038346.1:7423-8058 GCF_001186125.1 Sphaeroforma arctica JP610 | reverse complement strand
TTATATATTTATATATTTATATATTTATATATATAAGTTGTAGACACTCATTTCTATAGGTTGACCGCTTCATCACAATACTTCTAAATTGGTATTGTTGGTCTGCGATTGCTCGTGTTTTCGTACTTCCTTGTCCATCGTGCAAACGTCCTGTTCCAATGACATCACACACACCTTGTCCTCTGTAGCCTCTTTTGGGTCATAATTTTCCCAAGGCACAGAATGCGTGTCGTGTGATAGGAAGTTCCGAAAACTTGTTTTTCTACGAGAATACGCCCATCCCATTGACGAAACTGGGCCGCCTAGCTCTGGTCGCAAGGGTTCCTAACGATGTCACCTATGAAGTTCACTGGCTTGCAATTGAGGGAAAATCACCTGCGGTACAGCAAGAAAAAGGTATATATCCCGCACTTGAATACTATACTTAAGTAGAGCGATTTTATTACATAAGTATATACATATGCGTGTACGTATCGTTTTTTCTAAGCCAATCACCAGGATGTCCTATTTTCAGTGTTGGGTCATTTGCGCATAAAATCAGGGTGACTGTTTCCGTGAGACTGAAAGCCCTCTGTCGGCCAGTTTAAAGTGCGGGCAGTTTCTGCCTGCTGACATTGTAGATCAAGTAAGTGCAG
>NW_014038346.1:0-6795 GCF_001186125.1 Sphaeroforma arctica JP610 | reverse complement strand
GGAAGTGTATGTATAGCACATACTTATAGACCCTACATACACACACCGCAAATGAACATTCATTGAGGCAAATACTTGATTCGTAACAATGCACCAAAGGCAAAGCAAAAACTTGCTCAATTCCGTAACAAGTGGAATTGTGCTGATCTTTTAATGATTTAATCGCAGTTGAAGCCGGCTTCTACGTCTAAAGTTGACACAGCTTCAGTTCGGTACTAGTTCTCAACCAATTCATGCTGCGTCAATACATTAACCCGTTTCTTATCTTTGTGTTCGTTCCAGCCCCAGCTGTATTCTCAATTGAAACGGTCAATCCCAGCCATGCGCCTCGTGTTGACCTGGAACCCGAGCAATTGGCATATCTGGAGGATATCAAGAAGTCTCTGTTAGGTAAATACACGCGAATGTGTATGAGAATGTACGTATGTACATATACTTCAAAGCGTATTAAGCTTCTGCGACAAATTTCAGACCACAGTTCATTCACAGCTATATAAATATCTCTATTATTCAACCCTGTATGTCTGCTGGGAATGGATTGATTGATCATCGTAGCTTCAAAAATCCCCACCGCAGATGGCGACCAACAGCGAGTGCGAACAGCCTTGGATTGCCTGAGCAGTGACCGCATCATAGAGCCTCTGGTCCCATTCTTCATCGACTTTGTCATGGATCTGGTACGCAAATAGCGTACTTATACTAGATAGAGGCTTTGATTGTTTAATCATGGCCGGGTTGTGGCAAGTGGCGTGTCATTATATCACGCTACCCGCGTGTTGTACTTTCACTGATTAGATCGGCGTGAAGGGTTGTCAAGCGTGTGCATACTTTTCAAATGTGAGCATACGAATCACCTACATCGCAGTATATATGGGCTATTACCTGGTTCTGTTCTGTGGAAGCGTAAAGTGTGCGTATACCATCGCCTGATGAGGAGCAGTGTGCTCTGATCACGCTATCACAATCCCCAAACATGACGAGACCCTTCTATGTATTATGCTTCCTCACGTATCTTCCAGCTTGCCATCGATAAAACCTAACAGAGAAACTCTGTACCGAACTTAAACTCAGCTCTCTCGTATGGCGTATACCACTTTTAACCTGCCAGTTCGAAGAGCACTGCAAAAATCTTAAGAGCCTTACCGCGGCCGTGCGGCTTCTGCTGGGACTGATGAAGAACAAGCACGTGGCCGTTCAGCCGTACATCGCCACACTCCTGCCGCGCGTGATGTCCTGTGTGCTCAAGCGGTCTCTGCCACCCGGAGGAAAGCGTGCACACAACAGTTCGGTACCTCTACAGGCGCATGTATACGCACCCCCGGCGGAGGATGGCGTGGTGGTGAATGACTGGCAGTTGCGGGGACTGACGGCTCTGCTGATACCACTAATGTGTGACAGGTGGGAGGATACGAAAACCTCGCTCAAGTCACGCGTGACTAAGGTATGGGTGTCCGACTGTGTTGCCAAACGGATTGAACGTTTTGCATAACTGTGCGGTGGTGTGGCAGGGGTCTATAGTGGGCGCTGTTTGTCTATTAATGATCATGCTACAGTACGGTTATTCCCGGGGGGGTTGGTTGGTACATCTCTGAGTATCATTAGTGGTCCCCGAGAGGATTCATTCTCTATCCCTCTCTGGGTACAGAGATCGGATGGCCGCTCTACGAGTTAGTTGATCCTGCCAAACACCAAACCGTTTAAACGGGGTTGAAAGCGCTTTTAGACTGTATACACAGATAGTCAGTCCCGTACATTTGGTCGTAGAACGAACTGTTTAGTGAACGCTTCTACTATCACTACAGCTGTACGTAAAAGGCTTACTGGAAACGGACAAGACCTTTGGGTCCAACTTTGGAGCGATACTGGGTCTTGCGGCCCTGGGGAACGAGTCAATTGCCGCGCATCTCCTTCCTAATCTCAAAGTAAGTCTTAGTTGAATACAATCGATGTGTCGTGCTAATGAGACATCTCCTTCCTAATCTCAAAGTAAGTCTTAGTTGAATACAATCGATGTGTCGTGCTAATGAGACACCTCCTTCCTAATCTCAAAGTAAGCCTTAGTTGAAAACAATCGATGTGTCGTGCTAATGAGACATCTCCTTAATCTCAAAGTATGCCTTAGTTGAATACAATCGATGTGTCGTGCTAATGAGACATCTCCTTAATCTCAAAGTATGCCTTAGTTGAATACAATCGATGTGTCGTGCTAATGAGACATCTCCTTCCTAATCTCAAAGTAAGCCTTAGTTGAGTACAATCGATGTGTCGTGCTAATGAGACATCTCCTTCCTAATATCAAAAGTATGCCTTAGTTGAATACAATCAATGTGTCGTGCTAATGGGGATTTTTTCTTTTGCGTTTAGGACATGCGTGCTATTCTGGTTATATTTCTATATTTCGGACCGTTCCGCACCCGGAAAATTAGTTTTACACTCATTCCTGACGGTTTCTCTCGGCGGAAACATAGGTACAGTGGGTCACTATCAGCTCAGTGCAGATCAAAGCATACCGCATACAGAGCATGCAGCATGGTGGCATCCGCAAGTAAATGCCCACATTTCCTGCGATCGTGTTCAGGGGTTGTCCTCGGTTTGCTCAGGATCATGGGTCTGCGGAGATGAGCTCTTGTTTAGTCGTCGCACAGATAAACCACTACAGACGGAACTGTATATCTTGCCGCTACTGACTGATCAATCACCAATACGTTTGAAACTACTACAGACGGAACTGTATATCGTGCCGCTACTAACTGATCAACCACCAATACGTTTGCCCACACGACACAGACGTACAGCCAGCTTCTAGAGGCAACGCTATCCAGAGGTGCGAAGGATACGGTGAAGACGCGCGAGGCGGAGATGATACGCAAACTACTGCATTCGGTATTGGGCACCTTCTTCAATACCTGGTCCACTTCCAAGACATCGACCGTCACGTCTGTTTCGCTGAGCCGGAGTCAGGCAGACGCATTGGGGACATTTGCGGCAATCCTCCTACCCTTCATCAACAGTTTGAATATTGAGGTGCGTGCTGGAGGACGAGGCTCAGTACACTGTGGTTTATGGGATCACCAGGCGTATATGGGTGCACACATATCCGTGGGTTGATTGGGTTTGTATATGCCTCGCTGTGGTATCCCTTGTGCGTGCGTGTGTGGTCACGATCTTTTCGATTCATACCTGCTACCATCCTGTTGCCTATAACCTGAAATGTTGGCGTGGATCAAGTACTGCTTTAGTCCTGAGATCGAATTTGTACGACAACAAGAGTATCTCGGCGGCGTTTTTCATGTAAGATTGATATTGCTTGTATGCTCTATGTGCCGTTTATCTGGACCATTCCTTCTAACTAACTCTCTATCTTTACAACTGCATACCCGCTTTGTCGCAGGCGCTGAGTTTCGCCGATATGGATCGCAGAACATCGAAGAAGAGGAAAAAGGAGAAGCACTTCAAAAAATAGAAGTGCCTCCGTGAAGTTCTTAGTAGAGTACGTACGTGAACAATTTAGTATGATGACGAATCTGCGTACAATAAACGGCCGTAGAACGTTGCAAGTCTGGACAGGGGTCATTGCCTGTGTATGGCAGTACTATAGTCTCGGGTCGTGTGCTGCGCGAGCAGAGGCGGTGGTACACCCACTGGTATTGTGTGCGTTTGTGAACCTAACACTCAGTTGTGCAATCAAGCCAACTCTCCTGTTGGGCTAAAAATAGAACATTCTATTTTTTGTCTATTAAAGGCAAGTAGGTATCCACAGCATCCCGCACAAATAATAATACACAGAACACGAAGTGTATTCGATTTGCTTTCGAAAGGGTTTCAACAGAGAGGCTGGCGGATGAACCAGTGTGTACTATATTCACAAGCAAACACTTCTCTTCGGCAGATTCTTGTCGATGGAAATCCAGAAACTAAAAGCCAACTAGTGGATTTTCATATATGTATACCATTTACATTCACGTTCTCTCCGTATCTACTTTGTGCCATAGTATCATAGTTATAGCTGGACCATTTAACTGTCCGTTTACATAGAGCTCATTTTTATATGCATACCAATTGCATTCACTTTCTCCCCGTATCTAGTTTGTGCCATAGTATCATATGTTTAGTGGACCATTTAACTGTTCGTTTACATACAGCTCATTTACATATATGTATACTTTTGACATTCATTTTGTCGCTCTATCTAGTTTGTGCCATAGTATCATAGGTTTAGCTGGACCATTTAACTGTTCGTTTCCATACAGCTCATTTTCATATATGTATCCTTTTTGCATTCCTTTTCTCGCTCTATCAAGTTTGTGCCATAGTATCATAGGTTTAGCTGGACCTTTTAACCGCCCGTTTACATACAGCTCATTTTTTATATGCATACCATTTACATTCACATTCTTTCCGTACCTACTTTGTGCCATAGTATCATAGGTATAGTTGGACCAGTTAATTGTCCGTCTACATACACAGCTCGTACAATTCCCGAGCCAACCAACTAACCAGGAAAGCCAACAACGTGCAGCAATAAGCCATTGCGCACAGACGGGCGAGCGTATGTTTATCTGACTGGGTGATTGTGTATGAGTGTAGCTGTCCAAGTGCATAGTAGTGAGGTACCACCAACTCGTACATCTTCCGCTGCCCATTTTCTGCGTAGGCGAAGATGTGCATTCGTTGCAGCCCATTGAAAGCGGACGGATGAGCCGTGGACGCGTATTTGCCCGAAGATTTTGTATGTGGATATGTATGTGGCTGCTAGTAGAGAGGTGTAGCTATAGATACGGGGGCTGTCCGATTGAATTGCCCATAGAGCTCGAGTGGCTCCCAAGTAATCACCTGAGCAGTCGCGGATGGGTATCCGCAGCATTCCATCGCACACGGATGAGTGTGCCTTATATATGTACCGGACTGAGATGCGTACAGGAGTTAAGATGGGTACGTCTTGTACTTGTACTGAGCCGAGATTGTCCATGACACCATGTGACCCGCTCACACTCGCGGATACAGGCGGCCGCGTACTATCAGGTGGTCGATGAGCCGGCTGGACTTGACGGTTAGCACTACAGACAATTAGTCTAAACGCTGTCAGGCGGAGAGCTGGCATTTCAGAAATGGAAACACTTGCTCCCCACAGTCCTTAGTACAAGAAACGGAAACACTTGTTCCCCACAGTCCTATGTATAAGAAACGGAAACACTTGTTCCCCACAGTCCTTAGTACAAGAAACGGAAACACTTGCTCCCCACAGTCTTTAGTACAGGCCTTGGGTATCGCTCTGCAATTGAGCGCCTCTTGCATGGAGGGTGGGTATGTGTTGTGCTCTCCACTGGAGGCTAAGTACAATGCTTGTGAGTGGAGTGCTTGTGAGTGTAGTGTTTGCTAAGTATAGTGCTTGTGAGTATGGTGTTTGGTGGCTGCCAGTACTTGATGGGGCCATACTTGTAAACTAACAGCAGCATCACTAACCATCTACAGTCTGGACAGTCGCCAGTTTACAAGTCAAACGACATATCGTCGGTACTATTTCGCGTCAACGGCTGATATCCCTCCACATCTCTGGGTGGATTACAGCAGGGTACATAAGAAAAGCAATCGTGAGAAATTCCAGCTTCCTTCATGCTTTGGGGTTATGAACTCGCTGGCACCTGAATTGTCTTCACTTGGCCAATGCGCACCAGACTATGCGGTAGATCGAGGGCAGGCGCATGTTTGACCCGACGAGATACGAACATATACCTGGACCACCGTTTGGGTGCACGTTGGTATGTGTGGTAGTATGGAATCATATTCATATGTATGCATATGTTCAAACGAAAACTGTCTCAGTATGACCGACCAAACTATATGCCTGTACCTGTGCACACATACATGTTGCTAGAAAGCGCATGTTTGTACCGGTGAGTTCGGTCTTCATACACATTCACGCGCCCAAACGGCATCCCGCAGGAAACGACAGAACACCACACCACAGTTCAAATCACGTAGTGAAATGGGCTGACTATCAGCAGATATACATAATCGAAAGCAACTATACCAAATAATAACGACACCAGATACAACACAGCTTCGTGTACATGCGACAAGAACACAAGCATCCACCCTCTATATGACTCAGCGGCTATCCAGATATCCATGGGTCGATTGCGAGTATAGTATAGACACGAGGCAGACATAGTATATGAGCGCAAGTACACTCGAGCGAGGCACGTACTGTCGCGGCGCTGTCCTCGTCACGGGGTTGTAGTCGATTTCATAGAGCCGCTTGACCATCGAGGTCAGATTGAGGTCAAACTGAGTCCCGGCGGTCTCGGGGAGGAGCAGGCTAAAAATAGCACACACCAGACTCATACCACCAAACAGAGACATGGCTATGGCCTGTACGGTGGTAGGGTGTTGACATTCAGAGTCTAAAGATATGAAGTAGTTGAGGGGAAGAAATGGAATGACACGGACACAGTTTGTGGGACAGTTTGCAACTAAGTCCTATGATCATCTAGCAAACCCTGCAATATTTGATGCAAGGAAGAATGTGGTGGGGTGCTCCAAACATGATCTACAGACACTGCACATGCACACACAAACCCCACGCGATTGGCAATGTGAAATACACCATGTTCGCAGTATATATAGGTATAAAGATATGAATGATTGGTATTTACTTACTAATTTAGTATAACTATATATATATATATCATACTAATATTAATATACATATACATATACATACACATACATATACATACACATATACATATACATATACATACACGCACACACATATAATATTTATATTTATAT
>NW_014038347.1:0-8064 GCF_001186125.1 Sphaeroforma arctica JP610 | reverse complement strand
ATCCCGGGAGATTTCCAAATCGACTATGACTCGGTGTAGTAAACACATCAAAATACGATACTAAAACCTACTGAGGCTCCCTGAGGCTCAGTGCTGTGTATTTATTCTTATATTTGATTGTCTACGTGGTCTACAAATAATTCACCTCGTGTGAATTAATTGTAAACGAATTCTAACTCCACACTGATAGTGGTTTAAGGGGACTTTTACTACATCGGTGCATTGGTTGGTTTTTGTCACGCTTTGTGGGGGCGTCCAGCCGTACAGCGCCAGTATAACTCACGTTTGCTTTTTTTTTTTCAGCGCCTGTAGGGTGATCAAGCCCTGCACAAATAGCCATCTTCGTAAGCTCGATGAGACAAGTTATAATCATTCTTGATTTACTTTCAAGCTCTTCTATGCTAACCAGATTTAGGGTAGCAGTTGCTGGGTGAACCATCTATCCAGTAGCTAGGGCAACTTCAGTATTAGTAGGAGTAGGGGTAGTTTCCTGTGTACATATTTAAAAACTGTTAGATTGTTTGAGTGTCTTTCTGAGTTGTTTTGCAACTCCTGGTTGTTTTTTATATAGCGCTTTAGGCTCGCTTAGAAATTTGGTCTTAGATCCACGACCTTTGCTATTCCCATGTTTTTACGATATACTGCCGTTTCGACCAGCATAAATTGGACTTCATTCTTGTTGGGTGCATGTGTTGTGTGTGTCTAGAGTTTGCGATCAATCTGCATAGTCTCTTCTAGTTTAGCTACGAATTTGCTCGAGAGCTTCTATTTAGTAGTACCTGCAGGACCGATGCGACAATTCATCGTGTGCTTTTATGGTGTCGTCTTAATAGAATAGGGCCCCTGCTACAATAATACGTCGGTTTCACGGCCGACATATAGATTCGTCTTGTATCATATTAACAAGTTAATAATTTAACAGCTGGGATATTAGTTGTCACGGTGGGTTTCCCGTGCTTTATATTTGAAAAGGTTCAGCTGAAATGTATCACCTTTAGGGTGTGTCAACGATCTATATTCGGGTACTTGTTGCTATGCTCAGCAGTTAACACATTGATTGTAAATGTACCCCAACGCGACTCAGCGAATCAGTAGCTAATAACTCTTTGTCTGTTTTCTGAAAGTCAGGGACAAGTGAGAGAGGATGTCAAGAAGTTGGTATTGTATTCCTGATATGTATGTAATGGTAAGGAAACCCAGGCAATTATATCATGCTAGTGGCTTTATACCAACTATGAATCACGGTTCATGTCCTGAATGTAAGTGGAAGACTTTCTATCACAGGCGACAGTAAACTAACTTTTATATAGGTAGTCTTTCAACTGTCTTGGTGCAGTTACAATAGCAAGTTGTCATTGTTTAATGGTAGGGTAATTCCGTTGACACCTGTTGTAACTCTTACTAAATAATTGTATGTAGCAAGGCTTACCATTCATAAACTTGGAATAGAACACTATCTACTGGGTAATGCATGATCGGTGCATCTATTAATTTGCCTTTGACAAATTTAAATGCTTCATCACATTATTTAGTCAATGGCTTCCCTAACGGTCCTTGTGGAGTCGTACATGGTTAAAAGGTGTTAGGAAATGGGAAGGGTGAGGTTTTCAATCCGAAAAGAAGTTAGTAAACCCGCACACAGAATTTATATTCCTTCCCTTCATGCCAGGAGCAACTCCTACCTACCCCTACTACAGACGCTTTGTACCCAAGTACATGGATAGTATCATTAACAAATGAACACTCAGCTTCAATATTTATTTTTGAGAATTCTTCAACGAGTTTAGAGTGGTCTTGAGCTGTCTCAGTAAAGATTACTATATTGTCTAAATACATATTATGTTTTTAACCCTGTTTTCCATCGAACAGACCATGCCATGTATAACAGATCACCTTAATGGGGGGTGTCATCGTTCACTTTCATAAAGAGGTTAGCCCCTATAGTCTTCATTATCTATCATATATACAGATGTGTACCATTGTAAGTACGACATCCCCACTTATTTGACATATGAGCATGAGCAAGTGCATCTCGTATGATGGTTTTGTTAGTGAGTGACTCATGACTCGAGACATTCACAACCACGTACATCATCGGAGAAATCATTTGAGGTATTTTTTACGTAGCTTGTTCCAGGGCAATGTCTTCCAACTAGGCTTGTAAGTTTGTAGTATAGTGCTGTAGTAAATTAGGTGAATTACTGAACCAATTAACCTAGTACACAGTGCTCAATTCAATAGGCTCGCAGAAGTGCATGAAAGTATTCATCATTTGTTTATTCTTTAGGTTGGCAATTTTTTTTAAATTGCTCGAATACTTACAGTGTTTCCATTGTATTATCGTTAGTTGAGAAATCGACCACGGCATTAGCAATTTCAAGCTGCTTACTAAAGCTTGATTCAGTATGCTCTCACTGTACGCGCTCAATGTTACATACTGCTTGCGTTAAGATAGAGTCAATCTCCTTTTGCTTGCTTGCCTTTCATTGAGGTCCAACTCAGTCCAGAGACATCCCTCAAACGCTTGTATACCCGTCCGTAGGTATTCGAGTCATACTTGTCTGGCTTTCACTGCATCGCCCTCAGTACTCGGGTGGTTACTCTCTGGTGAGTGCTGGTATATTGATTGTCAAAGCCGCTATTACTCGGTAATTGAGGATCGATATTACGAGGTTGGTATGCCTCATCGATCGCCATACGATAATACAATCGATCAGGGTTAGGTCTGTCAAAATTCTGGTCGATGACCGCTACAGGGCGGTAGTCAATTTTCCTAGTGTTTATTTTATGAAAATGCCCCAGGCTCGATTCTCGGATCGATAAACCCAGTCCATTTTTGGAATAGGAAGTATATCTCCCACATGCTATAGGACAGAAAGGTTGTTAGCAGTGGTGGTGGCTAGCTCCTTCAAGAATCCCCAGGTAATTTTTGTTGGCGTCGAGGAGTCAAAAATTCGTTCAGCCGTCGCTAGGGAATAGGTCACAAATATCGGCCCCAACAAGTAATCTCCCTTCCGCAACATTCGATGGAATGGCCACAACATCAATGACAGAACCCGAGGGCTTCTCTTTGGTTTTTATTTGGCGTCGGATTCATGTTGACTCCTCCATCCGTTGAGATGTCATAGCGTCCTCACCATTGGTACCAATATTTCCTCCAACATTAATTTGGCTGGTCCCAACATTTAATGGAATGGGATCAGGACCCAAACTATCGTCTCGGGTGTATCTTTAGATGATACCCTAGCATTGGCCAGGAGTTACGGGGTTGTGTGAAGCTCGGTATCCGAAGTGGAAGGCTCCATGAGTACTTCCAATACAAAATATTCCTGACTCATCTTTGAAAACACTTCCTCGACAGTTCTTTGGCAGGCTTATTAGTAGAAGGGCCAGACGCGTCCTCTGGGACATCAGTAGGCTTCACAGGTTTAGCGCCGGCGGCTCTCTTCTCTTTACTTCGAGCACTCGGCATAGTTAAGGCTTAGATGCTGATACTCTCATGAACAGGTAGTTACAGAGGTATAGTATCACTACTTAATAACTGAAAATTATGTAAACTTCAGAGGAAATATAAGTTCTATTATATTGAAATAAATATAAGACAAGTTAAGTCAGTTAGGATTGAGCAGTGGGAGATTGAATATGAAGGATCGAGGTTGCCACTTGGTAAAAGCCTTAAAACCTCGAAGATACAGAAAGCATCTCTGGCATCACTGTGTTCACTAGAAGTACTAAGGGTTTATAGCTCAATAGCTTCAATGTAGATAGGTGGAGGTATGTGAACCATTTTACTTCAATACAGTAGAATTCGTATTTAATCATTTAGATACAGATAAAAAACCAATGACTTATCATATTTGATCTTGAAGCATTAGAGTACTAGATGCCGTACTTCTAAGGTGGCGGAATTAATTTGAAAGCGTGGTAACCCAGTGGAGTTTAGGGTGAGGTTTATTATTGTGTTTTAATGTTTCGTAAACCTAAGAGACGTGGTGACATGACGCCTTGTTGCATCAAACACGGAAGGTTTAAGTGGGTGAACATGGTGAAATATATTTCTTGACGCAGTAAGGATACGTGTATATACACAGAGGGTTACTGCCTTGTCGACAGTAAAAGCAAAAGTGAAATATGCCCAGTGTCAGAGTAGGACTACGGTCAGTATTTTGATATCCTAATAGGTTCATATGAATGTAAGATTGCATATGTGTAAGCTTAAGAACAGTACAAATAGGCTTAGTCATATATTATTACCAAGGCTGCCTAGATATATATATAGGAAAAACAGGTAATAAAATAAAATTCAACCCCAGAATATCAAAGATATAGATGAATATGATGCCGAAATGCAAACACTGCTTGTTCGACACAAAGGTGAAATATATGCAGTTTTTGGTGTTAAGCTATATAAATACTGTTGAGAGTGTTTCCTTTGATTTCTTTCGTGTGGTATATATACATCATTTTCTGTGTGTCATATTTGAATACTTTCATATGACAGGAGGTGTCATTACCTACTGGTGACACCTTTTAACATCTTGCGTACTTTTAGATACTCATCAGTATTGAAGTTGTCCTGACACTCCCCTGAATCCGGTGGTTTCAATAGTATAAAAGTACAATCACTTCCTTAGTTCTGCTTATGATTGTACGAATATAGCCTCTCAGGTAGTAGTGGGAGTAATGGGAACGTCGTGTAGCAATCATGTTGTCAGACGTGAGGGTATTTGTGGTTAAGATATCTGCCAGATTGTCTGCAGTGCCGATATATGGTGCCTCGATCATGCCGTGCTCCTGTATATCGTGGATTTGATGCATGCAAATATCCACATGTTTCATTAGTTTTGTGGAATCAGTGGTGTCGATCACGTGTACAACAGATGCGTTGTCGCAACATAGAGGCGCATGCGCTGTTTGAGGGGGAGATCCCGTAACATTTGAGTATATTTGGTGGCTTCAGAGGCTGAAACGCATTCTGCCTCTACTGTGCTGATGGCGACAGTTTTCTATTATATAGTTAGACTTTGGAGTGACAGGCAAACACGCGTATATCTCAGAAAAAGTGGCAAGTTCGGACGTCCCAACAATCACATAATACAACAAGCTAGTCGCTCAGCTACAATATCTTGTAGATCAAACACGAGTGGATATATGCTTTGCTGTTTCAATCCTAAATCGCTATCTGATACTTCAGAGAAGCCAAGCGATGTTTAAAATATCTCGTTGGTGCTCAAGACTTTGGCCTCGAATACATGAACAAAAATATCATATGTTTCATATCTGCGTGCAGACAGTAACTTTGCTAACGATGACACAACAAGACGATCCACCACCATGCGGGTGACATAAGGAAGCGATCTCATTGAACATCTACTCGATCCATTTCAGAAATAGTTATACGAAAGGTACAAACAAAGAGACATATAGGTCATATGTCGAGTTGATCGTTGCGTATACGTTCTTCTATCCAGCGGGCACTTCAGGTTTAAAGCTGTCCTTCGAGTCGATATACACCACAACTATAAACAAGCACAATCGGATGGAACGCTGTTCATCAAACAACCCCACAGTGGACCGTGGTTCGTTATTGTGCATGTAGACGACAAAAGTGCAGCATGCCAGAGTAAGACTGACAGGAATACTGGAAGAGTACGCCTTCATCAAACGAAAATACATAGGAGAAGTATAGCAGGAATGAGGATTAACAGGCTGTAAACCAGTACGGATGGGTTCGTTATTGTACACGTAGACGACAAAAGTGCAGCATGCCAGAGTAAGACTGACAGGAATACTGGAAGAGTACGCCTTCATCAAACGACAATACATAGGAGAAGTATTGCAGGAATGAGGATTAACAGGCTGTAAACCATACGGATGCTAATTATATAGTTAGACTATGGAGTGACAGGCAAACACGCGTATATCTCAGAAAAAGTGGCAAGTTCGGACGTCCCAACAATCACATAATACAACAAGCTAGTCGCTCAGCTACAATATCTTGTAGATCAAACACGAGTGGATATATGCTTTGCTGTTTCAATCCTAAATCGCTATCTGATACTTCAGAGAAGCCAAGCGATGTTTAAAATATCTCGTTGGTGCTCAAGACTTTGGCCTCGAATACATGAACAAAAATATCATATGTTTCATATCTGCGTGCAGACAGTAACTTTGCTAACGATGACACAACAAGACGATCCACCACCTGGTGGGTAGGCAATATAGTAGGCTAACCGTTTATGTGGGGAATAAATTTGCGACGATTAGTGACAACTTCTACAACAAAGGCACAATACGTCGCACAATCTGATACAGCTAATGACGAGGTATGTTCTAAGAATATCTTCACGGAATTCGGCATTCCTCTTGTCGAGCCCACTACCATAGAACAGGACAATGGTATCACGAAATCCCGCCGTACTAAACATGTCGACCTACGATATCATCACATCAGATAACTCACAACGGACAACACCATCAAGCTAGAATACATAACATCGGAGCAGCTACTCAGCGATTCCTTCACTAAGCCGCTCAACCGAGAAAAGTTCACAGGTATACGCGACCGACTAATGACTCGGATGCCAGTATCAACTTGGTTCAATTTATAATATTGGTTCAATTTATATTACAGGTAAGCATTTTCAGGTAAACAGGTGCTAAGTACTTTGTGCTACTAACTCTGACCGCCGACCATAAAGATATATCGTACCTTGTAAAATAAGTGTGTACAAACTGTTTGTATTATATGTAAAAAAGAAATCATAATATAAATGTACGCTCAATTTATATCTATATATTTGTGCACACATTTGTTCCTATCGATATACACCCAAGTATTTGCTTGTGCGATATGTATATCCCTATTGTAACTTCTATTGAATGTTCTATGATTTAAACCATTTTGAAGTTTTACTAAAGACAAATTCCGCAGACAAATACTATTCATGGACATATACAATATTAGTGACTTATTGGTTCTTTATATTCGTGATTCGTAGAAGTTACATACCTGTGAAGAAAAAAAATTGTATAGGAACTCACTCGCAGGGTAAAAAAGACGTGCAAGTTTTTCAGTGCACAGCCCCCACACCCCCACACGATGTATTTGTGAGTACTAAACGTAAACCGAAAAATATTTGTTTTTGCTAATGCAGTTTTTCCTCAATGTGTAAGATTTATCACTACACGAATTTCTTTGGTCGATTCGTGGCTATTTTAGAAGGCTTCCCGTACCTCCGGACAAATTTCCGTTCAGTGTTTACGCATATCTAGAATCGAGGGGCGCGTGGACACCTCAACACAAAAAAAACTCTGAAACACCCACGAGCAGATCCAACATAGTACCTCACGACGTCTCACAACAAAGGAGATAGCAGGCAAGGCTCGCCAATGCTACCATCGACTTGTAAGGGGAGAGCTTCCCATCACGGACAAAAACGAGCCCTCCCATGATAGCTTTACCCATTGTCATGAACACAACCTTATTTGCCTTTGTGCCATGATAACAACCAACAAGTTCCTGCTCAAATTGCTTGACCATCGTAATAGTGGAGGCCTCTGTCCAGTGTGCCCTGGAGACAAGTTCCCCCCCACAGCCACTTTGCTTGTATCAGTATCTTAGTAAGGCCTATCCTGGTGAGTCCTAACCTACCGCCAAATGAACCGGATTGACTACAACAGCTACAGAATCGGGATGACTACCACGGCATATAGACTCTCTACGAACATCTATGGAGTTTTTTCATGAACAGCGGGCACCAATTTATCTCCATCCAGTACTGGTCGTTAGATTGATATTCCTCATGCCCCGTCTCATTACTCTACTGAAGTACTATTTCCAGGTTTCAGCACAAATACACGAAATCTTCGAAACTTCTGGTATTTCCTATGATACTGCCCACTATGGCTAACCAGGGTATTGCAAATACATCAGTTGTGCGGTGTGGTATCGGGTAGCCTCCAACTTCGCTCCAAAACAGAATTGAGGATGATATCAACCTCACCACTCTTGGTATCCCGTTTAATAGTACTCAGGCTGACCCAGTCCATATCACCACTACG
>NW_014038348.1:6408-8067 GCF_001186125.1 Sphaeroforma arctica JP610 | reverse complement strand
TGTGTATTAATATGTATATGTTTGTATATTTATTTATATATATATATATATATAATGGCAAGGGTATCTACCTGCTGTTGGTACCCACTTTGTGCGCTTCTTGGGCTGAACGAACTCGCCATTGGCACAAAAAAGCTAATAGATGGCTACGATAAGAAATATAGATATAGGTGCTCATATGTAGTACATACATTGCAAAAAATAATGAAGTTCGGTGCAACATAAATAAAATGGAAATTCAGTCGCCAAACTGTATTTTGACCAAATATGTAGTTTTTTGTTTTTTTTTAAACGGAACACAAATTGACAAAGTATTATGTATGTGCAGTCTTATCTGGGAACGACAATAAGTCATAAACAATCTTTACACTGTATTTAAAGTTGCATTGGTCACATGTGATAGGTGGCAAATAAGAAGAACAGCAACACCCGAACGCCTTGGAATTGGGCTCAGTTTTACTGTTCTAGTTGTATATCTGAGTGCGTGATCTTACAATGCCTGTTATATCAGTTTATAAGTTAGATAAATCGAACGGATCCTCCAGAATATTTTCTGACGTTACTTTCAATGTGGACCGCGGGCAGAAAATTGCACTCGTGGGACCAAATGGCGGAGGGAAAACCATTCTTTTGCGTTTTCTTGCGGGTGAAGAGGCCCCAGATGGAGGCGAAGTCCGCCTCGGCGACGGTCGCCTCGGCGACGGTGTAAACATTTGATACCTGGCACAAGACACAAGTGTATATTGAAGCGAAACTATTGAAGTAAGTTATTTTTTACTTGTGGACAATTCGAATTTTTTTACTTCTGTGTAGTTGTGTGTGTAGAAGTTGTGCATTCGTGTTATATATAGAGCAAGTGTGACTTCGTATTATACAGCAAGTGTAGTTTTGGATGTGACTGTAGTGTAAGCCTTTTTTAGAATAGCCTATCAATTTGGACATGTGCAACTTCAGATGATATTCGCACATGAATATTTCAACACAGTTTCAAACACTTCAAGTCATCCGATGCGCAAGATATCTGTCTGTTCAGTTTTGTTGTCGGCGGGTGCATTAGTGTTCTTCTTTTTGGCGCATTAGCACTTGTGCTGTTCAGTGCTGTTCAATGCAGATATGTGTTTACCATATTTTAGAAGTTTGTTAAGACTGCGACGACTATGTCTGAATTTTGGTCTTGCGACCACTATGTCTGACGCATAAGTCTGACGCGTCAAAATTGCGACTTAAAATTTCGACCAAAGTCTGGCGCTTACGCGTGCGACCCTTCTTAAGTCTGACGCTTAACCTTGTGATTCTTAAGTGTGACGCCCAACTGACGCTTAACCTTGCGGTTTTAGGGTTTTAGGGATATAAACATGTAAACATATATACATACATACATATATATATATATTCATATATACATATATGCATATATACGTATATACATATATACATATACCTATACATATACATATACCTATACATATACATATACATATCAATATACATATACATATACACATACATATACATATCAATATACATATACTTATACATATACACTACACATACATATACATATATTTACATAATTATATATATATATATATATATGTGTGTGTGTGTGTGTGTGTGTATGTGTGTGTGTGTATGGATGTATGTATATATAGATGTATA
>NW_014038348.1:0-5871 GCF_001186125.1 Sphaeroforma arctica JP610 | reverse complement strand
GATATTGATATAGATATAGATATAGATATAGATATAGATATAGATATAGATATAGATATAGATATATATGTATATGTATATATGTGTATGTAAATTGTATATATTTGTTTGTTTTAGTGTTAGAAAATATTACCACATACCGAGGATAGAATCTGTGCTCAAAAAAAGCATTATCATAGATAGTCACACATATTTACCACTGCGCCATTCAAGCTGTACAGGCTTCGAAAAATAGAACCATAAACAAATATTTGTGAGTCCAGTGGATGGAAGGCAAGGATAAGCGTCAGACTTAACTGACGCACGCGTAAGCGTCAAGTTTAGCGGTCGCATGCGTAAGCGTCAGACTAAGTGGTCCCAATTTCAAGTCGCAACTTTAACACGTCAAGACTTGTACGTCAGACATAGTGGTAGCAAAACTAGAAGTCAGACTTAGTGGTCGCAGTCTTGACCCGTCTCCATACTTTATAGCGTATTTTGTTTTATGGATCTTCACGCACCGCTCTCTCACTTTGTCTTGACTAGGACGCTTCGCGAGAGAAAGTGTCATTTGCTGAGCACTGTCGATAACTGGGCAAGTTGCATTGTAATTGTCATGTTGTTTCCTCATACATTCTTGTATCTTCGTTTTTTAGGAATATATCAAAACCGTGAGCAGCTATACACTAGCAGAAGAACGATTAGAGGACACCGACGATGGCTACGCAGAATTTGAAGAGAGATATGGCTACGACTTTGATCATAAAATGGAAACCATTCTGTCTGGTTTCGGTATTCATGGACTGCACCAACCCATGGTCTCTCTGAGTAGTGGTCAGAAAAGTAGGGTGCGTGAGCAGCACAACACGGTGGATGGTGACGTAGAGACCGTGTCCAATGGTTTCGATTTTAATTTTCTGTGTAATTTTTTGCATGTGAAATGATAATGTTCAAGCACGGTGCGATTGATTGTCTGTGTGATTCGTGCGATATGTTGTATTGCTGCGAGTGCATTTTTTTCATGTTTTCTGTCTAGTATGCCGTACTCGGCAGAATGTTTGACTTGGGGTACCGATGCGTTACCACTGGTATATACGCGCCTGTGTTTTATCTGTACGTTGCAACCTCTGCCTACCACATATGTATTGGCTGGTGTTGTCTCCATACTTCAGTTACTATTTTGTCATATCCATGTGCGCGTCGCTTTCGGTCAAGAATCCTTTTAACGTCATTGCATTGTTGTATTCCATCCAATAATTATTATACTAGCACTATGTGTGGATGGAAGCATCTCGTACGCAGCGATTGGCATTATCGAACGTTAGAGATAGTGAGAGCGCCCCATGAGATGCTGTTCGTTCGCATTGGTTATTCTACGCTCGCGGCCAATTGAAACTACTTCCGTTTCGTCTGCTTGATGAATACGGTTGAAGTTAAATACTCGTATGTAGGTATACCTACCTTTTTTTGAATATTCTGCCTCTACAAAGGTTGCGCTTGCAGCAATTCTTCTTCAGAATGCCGACTTGATTCTATTGGATGAGCCCACAAATAATCTCGATCTGTCGGCTATCTTGTGGCTTCGGACGTCTATTTTAGAAAAGTGCAAAAATGTCACACTGATTATCGTGTCACACGAGATACATTTTTTAGATAGCGTGGCGAATAAGGTATGTTTTTGTTTCACAGTACTCCCGCAGTAATGTTTTTGTTTTGTTCGACGGAATTGCTGTACATACTTGTTTACATTGAATGCACTGTTTGTGTAGCTGAGCTTGTAGCCTTCGTTTGTTTGAAGCATTCAGCATCCTATTACAATTGGGCAGGAACGTTAATAAACAATGGCCCATGCTGCAATTGATATAGATGTCTGAGCCAATTGCCCACGCTGCAATTGATATCGGCCTTTGAGCTAATTGCCCATACTGCAGTTGGTATCGGTGGCCCATGGTGCAATTTGTATAGTTGTTGGAGCTAATAGCCCATGCTGCAATTGATATAGCTGTTTGAGCTGAATGCCGCCAAGGGTTGTCTGAATATAAGCGGGGGTACATATTCAGATTACATCGAAATGCGCCAGAAAGCTCATATGAAGTACGAGTTAGAGTACGAATCCCGGCAGTCAGAACTATCCCGTCTTCAGAAACAGTCGCAGAAACGAAAGGACCAGAGTGAGCGTGGCTCACAGGTAGGTTTGGCGAAGGCGTGCTCTGTCTGGCCCTCAATTTATCTGTAGCAATCTCATCAAGCTATAGAACTAGCAGACACGGATGCTTAATTGCCATGTTGTAGAACAATCACACAAGGTTGAGCATTGAAAATGCAACCCTTATTCTGTAAGTTTCGCACGGTGACTTGCTTTTTTATACTGTTTGTTTGGGAGATGTGCACAATTTATGTACACCCTAGCGTAACTATTATTTGGACTATTGAGTGCGAGCTGATTTCGCAAAACAGCACCATTAATTGGAAAATGTGACAGACAGTATTGATGGTTTCAGTATCACATACACATGGGAATTTGGGTACTTGTTATATTACTTCGGATGATATGAAATGTTGACACGCACGCTTTGGTTCTATTTTAATGCTTGCGTATAGCCTAGCAACGAGATAACCCCCCAATCTGAACTTATCTATCTTCATTGAGATAAGATAACGTTTTTTATTTTGAGATCTGGACCTTAGATTCGCGCTCTTCTTTTTCAGACTTAATTCTCGCAAGAAAATAGTGATTCAGCTATGGTCGCTAGCAGTTTGTTGCACATCCAATCTTCGTTACCGTTACGGGGCTGCGCCATCAGCTCAGAGAAGGGTAAAATGTTCGAATGAGGGGACGGAAAATGTTGGAAATTGAGGAAATTAATGTAGATCCGTGTGCTTTGTACTGAAGAAGATTTATTCTCGTTTTTCTTGATGAAAGACAAGTTGGAGCGTGATTTTAAGCGGGACAGATCAGGGAAACATGCCAAGACACTGGACAAACGGATGGACATGATGGAAAAGGTGGACCGACCACCGGAGATTCGGACATTCACTATTCCGCTGGACGCTAAAATCGGCAGCGGAAATTTCAAAGACCACGACATAGTTCTGGAGCACGGTGTGTGTGGCTACATGCAGCCTGTAGGCACAGACTCACCCGCCGATGCGAATTCGGGAGGGAATGTACTGGTCCGTGAACTGGACCTGGGGATATCATTTGGGGAGCGTATTGTCCTTTTAGGCGGGAATGGAATGGGAAAAAGTACTTCATTTAAAACCATTACAGGTACCATTCCGCCGCTGGAAGGACGTGTGAAGATCGGAGAAGGTGTCGTTTCTTGTGGGGATTACTCACTGAGGGAAACGCTCAGACTTTTCATTTCTATAATTTTGAAGTGTTCATTGTGCACTGTGATATCTTACTGATTTCCTTTCGTCTCTATCGCTGGTCATTTCCGTATCCCAATTCCCGAAATCATTCTTTACAGCGTAACTTATAGTTTCCGCGCCAGATGAATGGAAGTGCGTCCCGGCTCGATTCTCGTGAATAGTGGTAGAAATGAAATTTAAACTTTGTATACGCTCTTGATTCCAATTTCTATTTATGTCGTCCTTTTCTTACTTCTTTCAATTCTTTTTTACCTATTCTGGAGTGGTTGTGGGGAATCTGATGCAAGAGCACGAGCGATATGTGCGCTGCGGATTACTTGTCTAGTCAAGTAGGGGACATGCCACAGGTAACGGCTGTTGGTAGGCTCATCAGCTTCGGCTTTCATAGGGCTCAGGCGCTCAGACCTATCCACACACTCAATCCTGGCGCAAGAGTCCGATGTTTACTTTTTGATTCTTGACGAACCAGCGAATCATTTGGATATCGAGGCAATTGAAGCGCTGGAGATATCGTTGGCTACATACAAGGGAACTGTGCTCATTATTACACATCACATGATCTACATTTTATCACAAACGTCCCGCCTGATAAAATGCTGTTGCTGGAGAATGATGACCTTACATCCATATCGGACCTTGAAGCATACATAGAGGAAAGCAACGATAGGGCGAATCGACTTGTCGTGTTTATTAGATTACTGAACAACTTAAGTATTAGTAGATATTTCTTTTAAAAATAGTCTCCATATTTAATATTTCTTCATATTAAAGACATGTCCTCGCGAGAATCGTTCATAGAGGATACGAGGAAAAGAGCAAAGAGATTTCAAGTATCTAGCTCAACAAATACTTGGATGAGTAGGTAATAGGGGCGAACAAACTAGACTTTCCAAGATTTCATTCGATCTTGAAGATTCTCTATATTCGTCATAAGTTCGACTATTATCGCATTTCCAGCTCACCAATATATGGTAAAATTGGCTGTATCTAGTGTTCAACGCTTGAACACTAGGTGTAGCCTTTTTCTACCCCGTGACATACGAGTTTCAGCACGCTCTAGTTTTAGCAGCCGATTCCAACCGCTAATGCCACGGCTGCATAGCATGAACACCAAGAACTTAGGGCACAGCGAAAATTCGAAACTGGGAAAAACGAGGTTGTTGACAATCAACTCTTAGGCTTGTTCCTTTAAAGGGCTATGGTTGAGAAGGCTGCAGAAGCTTTGATTAAGTTCAGTATTTGAAAAACTGCTGCCACGAATCTATGAATCGTGCCCTCTGGTTCTTTGTTCAGATGGTAATTATTTCTATGGCCCTTACTAACTATGGCCTGGATCGAACTTTGGCTATGAAAAAATTTATTTCAGTTCGATCCAGTTGAACTATGTAGCTTCCATGACCGTGCCACTCTCACACAATAAACCACAACCAGACATCGGAGGCAGTCTCTCAGTTAAGGACGAAGAAGGAGGTCAAAGAAAATTGTTTAATAAGAAAATCCAATCACGGGCCCTTATTGCCGAGTCTAGCATTCTAGTTCATTCGCTTTTGTGTGTTTGGATATTGGTTTGCAACCCGATCAAGCTTCCTACACAACATTGGTGGTGGCCATCGGTTTTCATCAATTTTCGAAGGATTTGGTTTGGGGTTATTGCTATGACTTAATACACGAGCCGATGGAGGAAGTATGGTCTCGTTGTCTTCTATAGTTGTAGCACGCCGGCGGGGATGGCCATCGCTCTGAGTGTTCTTACTATTGATTCTGTTAAGGATTCTCCGATTTTATCAATAATTTTTGGATTAGCATATGCAATTTGTGGTGGTATATTGTTGACCATGTGGTATACACAGAAAAAGATATATTCAATTTAAGATCATCGAATATTCCTTGTCGTTTGAGTGTGGATTTTTAAAATGGTTGTCAAATGAGTATGGTTTACTGATTACAAAATAGTTATCGTTTGAGTGTGGGTTCGATCATTGTTGTCGTTCGAGTGTATTTGGTCATCGTTGTCGTTTGAGTGTGTTTATTGATTTGCAAAATAGTTGCAAGCGAGCGTGGTTTTGTCATTGTTGTCGTTTGTGTGCGGTTTACTGATTTGCAAAATGGTTGTCAATTGAGTGTGGGCTACTGATTTACAAAATAGTTACCGTTCGAATGTGGTTGGTCATTGTTGTTGATCGAGTGTGGTTCGATCATTGTTGTCGTTCGAGAGTGATTAGGACATCATTGGCGTTTGACATTATTTATTGATTTGCAAAATAGTTGCAGTTCGAGTGTAATTTGGTCACTATTATCGTTTTGAGTATGATTTGCACAATGTTATCGTTTGAGTGAGGTTTGGTCATTGTTGTCGTTGGTGTGTGGTTAACTGATTTGCCAAATGGTTGTCGTTTGAGTGTGGTTCACTGATTTGCAAAATAGTCGCCATTCGAGTATGTTTTGGTCATCGGTGTCGTTTGAGTGTGGTTTGCTCAATTTCAAAATGATTGTCGTTTGAGCGTGGTTTGCTCAATC
>NW_014038349.1:5222-8067 GCF_001186125.1 Sphaeroforma arctica JP610 | reverse complement strand
TATATAGCACGATTTGAAAAGGTACTAATCACTAACAATAAACTTACAAGAGACCAAGGACGGGTAAATACCATCTGCTTCTATATACGCTTTACTCAAACACGCGTATATATGGCAATCGGAGCGTGAATGCAATATTGGGTCATAATAACACTTGCAAATAATAGAACGAGTACTGAAACACACACTGGCACTGATACTAACATGAATTCTGATACCAATATCAACACTAACATGGTTACTTAGACACGCGAATACAAACTACCACGATAACAATTTGAACTATAAAAGAAACACTGACACTGACACATAGACTAAGTCCAGGGCTTCCAGTCACTTGACCACGAACACTGACCCACACTCATACATTGATAGTCACATCACCTTAGTACGAACTCTGAACCAACCCCTACACGAACAATAGGAGTAGGTCTAATATCAAGTGGAGGACAAAGACTACGACTGACACTCACCGTGCGATAGTCGTACACGACCATTGATACTCGGACTAATAATAAATTGAGGACTAAAACTGATACTGACATTAACACTCACCGTGGGATAGTACCGCCAGAGATATCGCTCGTATATAGCGGCCGCCAGCGCCAACACGAAAGTAACTACACTTGCATATATGCAAGCATCATTGAAGTCCTCTCTTGTGTAGGGCTATGGGTAAAGCAATGAGTGATGGAGCGGTGATGTTAGGAGTGGGCGCAGGTGAGTTGCCATGACTACGCTGCTGTGGAGTGTCTGAAGTGTTTGCTTGTAAGGTTGTGTGAAGGAGATACCTGAGTCGATGAAGCCTACATGCTCTATAACTATAGTACTATGGTACTATGGTATTTTGATACTATAGTAATATGGTACTATGGTTCTATAGTACTGTGGTACTATGGTACTATGGTACTATAGTACTATGGTAATATGGTACTATTATGGTACTATAGTACTATAGTACTATGGTACGTGACAGTAGTTCTCAATCTCGACATACAATATGCAAACACACAAAATTTAATCCATTCTGAGTGGTTGTGCACGCGTTTTGCCCCATACACAAGGCTGTGACTTAATGAGACCTGTGAACTAAGCCAGCTATTCCAGCTTGATTTTAGTAACGCAACGAATGCCACCCTTCAAGGACAGTGGGCCAGTATGACAGAAGACTAGCAAGCTCAACAAATGGAATCACAGTAAGAATATCGTAAGGATTCGTAGAGTTTGGGTTTGAGGAAATAGGGTTTAGAGTTTAGGGTTTAGGGTCTAGACAGACCGAAACATGGCCGCCAACACGCACTTACCTTATTATTATGCCCGTACAATGACAGGCTCGGATCGTCCGAATACGGGAACCTGTACTCGTTGGGCCCTACATACAGCACCCAAGACACCAGGACAAAGGACGCGTTACCACACATGCCACCCCAGAAGGTCAGGATGTCGAAGTAGCACTTGGCCCGTCTGTAGTCGGGGTGCGCGTTGGTTGTCCCTGCATGTGGTGCAGTAGGCACGACCGATGGCCAGGGTTATTAGGGCAGGGTGTAGGTATAACATGGATGACCAGGGTTATTAGGGCAGGGTGTAGATATAGCATGGATGACCAGGGTTATTAGGGCAGGGTGTAGGTATAACATGAATGACCAGGGTTATTAGGGCAGGGTATAGATATAACATGAATGACAAGGATTGTTAGGTCAGGGTGTAGTTATAGCATGAATGATCAGGGTTATTAGGGCAGGGTGTAGGTATAGCATGAATGACCAGGATTGTTAGGGCAGGGTGCAGGTATAGCTTGAATGACCAGGGTTACTAGGGCAGCGTGTAGGTATAGCATGGATGACCAGGGTTATTAGGACAGGCTATCGGTGTAGCATGCATGGTCACGATTATTAGTGTAGTCTAGGTATATGCTGTAGAAGGCAGGGGTGACTCATGTTCCGAACTTTCGCTCATACACTACAGACCCCACACCACAACACCTGGTCACATACCCCTTCCTTCGAAGTCGACGTCATACTCAATGCCTAGGGCCATGTAGTCGATCCTCTTACAGGCCAGCACAGGCAAGGCAACCTTCTTCACCCAATTGCGGAACCGGAACCTACGGCGTAGTATGAATGTAGTAGGTATATGTGCAAAAAGAGTATGTGCATTGTACCAGACATGCAGATAACTAAGGTATGAGTGTAAGTGTTTGTATGTACCACGGTGTAGTGATAGATGTGTTAGGTATGCACGTACAACGAGTATGTGCAATGCACGACACATGCAGACAACCCAGGCCCAGGGTTTAGGGTTATTGTTAGGCACTACCTACTTACCACAACTCCGACTGGTGGAAGAATGCAGTAAACGAATCCGACAGAGGCTTCAGCATCAGCACCAGATACGTCTGCCAGGCAATGTCCGTCGTAGTGCCGTCCACATTATCTATGTTGGGGGTGGAGAACACGGTGAAGGTCGCGTGCATCGTGTAGATACCCAGACCCGCCAGCATGAAGTTCATATCGCGCGTGAGGGGTTGCCCCATGTGTTGACTGAACTTCCGAAACGCCACCTCTACAAACCCCATGACAAAGGCCAGGATCTGCTGGACGTCCGCCGAGCCGTACTTGATGCCTAGTAGGTAGCCACTGTAAACCAAGAAGGCGATGTAGTACACCAGCATCACCTTCCAGAACGTGCGGAAGCGGAGCTCCTGGGAATGGCAGGCACGCGGTGTGTAGGTAGACGAGAAGGGAGTGCGAGTATGGAGGAAAGGTTTATAGTCCGTTCGTATGCAGGTGATGAATACGTATACGAGGAATGAATGCGTTTTATAAAAAGGAATATGTCAGTCTAT
>NW_014038349.1:0-4969 GCF_001186125.1 Sphaeroforma arctica JP610 | reverse complement strand
CTTAGTTCCAAGGACAGCCCACTCCTTCCTCAAATACGGAAAGTATGCAAGTGGCAAGACACCATGGGGTCACACAGTCATTGCCAGAGTAGGCCCACGCAATGGTTACAGCCTTCCAGCGACATTTTCAGCACGATTGGGATATGCCGAACCGTCCTCAGTATCGAAAGTCACCCCATTAGATACGTCTCGGCTAGTATCGATCGCTACCTCGGAAGTAGCCATGACGGATTCACCAGATGAGGAAAAGATAAGCCGTCGCACACAGCTCACCTTGTGTCAGCATGAGATTGGGCATCATAGAGCAGAGGATATAGTTGCTCAACTACAGCAGAACGGACATTTGTGGCCTATCGCTCTGGAACTTGCACAAGCAGTTAGGAGAAACTGTCGCGCATGTCTAGGACAGAGGGTGTTACGAAAGGGATTTCATCCGATGATTAATATAACGGCAAAGTATCCGTGGGATCATATTCAAGTCGACATGATTCCAATGCCACTAGTTTCAGCAGCAGGAAATCGATATATATTGCACGTCTTGGATATAGCAACGGGGTACTCGATATTAAGAGCAACGGCCACGAAGTCAGGCTAAAAACCCTAAAACTTATGGAGGTGTTTGGGGAACATGGTTTTCCCAGGAAAATCCAATCAGACGAGGGAGGCGAGTTTTCGAACAAGATTGTTAAACTAATAGCTCAAGAAGTTGGAGTGATGCATGCGAAGTCGCCACCATATCGTTCTCAGGTTCTGGGAGCAGCGGAGAGAAGACACAGAGACATACACGAAGGAGCTCGCAAGCTATGTGAATCTTTACCTACGGCATGGGATGTTCGACTACCACTTATTATGCTGTGCCAGAACCTCCGAATATCTCGGCGACACAAGACAGCACCATTCAGTGCTTACTTCGGTCGCCGTCATGTTTCGTTTGCTGACTTCACGGATAACCTTCCGGGGAATCAGCCGGTCACCAATGAGGCTTGGGCACACCGGCTAAATCGTTTGCACGACACTATCTTGCCGACGCTTTACAAGGTCATGCATAAATACGCAGACACACTATCCAGGCAGTTTGACCGCCTCCATGCTTACGATTTTATCGCCTTTCAACCAGGGGATGTGGTAATTATACGGTCCGAAGGTCGCACAACCAAAGCAATGCGACCAATGTATGGACCATACGTTGTCAAAGCCAGACAGGGACAAGCATATGAACTGACACACAAGGATGGTTCACCTCCAGATACTTTCAAAGGTAAACCAATTAGAGTGTAACTTTTGCGATTAGTCCATAGAGCCACCGAAAAACCTTTAGAAGATCATATGTGGCAGGATAGTTCCTCGTTCCGTTACATCATTCGACATAGACAGAATGATTCCACAGAAAATACAGAATACTTGGTTCGCTGGCGGAAAGGCGATCCAACTTGGGAGTCAGCCGAAGCCGAAGCTTTTGACGATCCGAATGATATCGCTGCATACCACAAAGCCGAGCAAACTCACCAGAAGAAGAAAGCGGCACAACAACAATAATTACAACGTTACGTTGATGAATACTAGATGTCTATCATCTACTTCCGGTTCGGAGTTTGTCTCTCCTCGTGAGATTTCACCACGGTGTAGAGGCGAACGACGATTCCACAACTCGAGCTTATAGGCGAGTATAACTCCAGCGGATACCCTAGCTTATGGGGGGGGGTGAAAATATACCAGCACAGCCGGGATGTTTCAAAAGACCAGTTTCCAAGGCACGAACTTACTCAGCAGAAGGATTTTCACTAGTTTTTATATATACATATTGTTTAATTTACACTACTAGTTTTATTTGTTTAATTTTCAATAGTTTAAGAGGTCATTTATTTTTGAAGCTCTTCAATCACTGGTGACGCTTGAGCTTGAGGGGAGTGTAGTAAAATCCCCTTAAACCACTATCAGAGTGGAGTTAGAATTAGTTTACAATTAATTCACACGAGGTGAATTATTTGTAGACCACGTAGACAATCAAATATAAAATTAAATACACCGCACTGAGCCTCAGGGAGACTCAGTAGGTTTTAGTATCGTGTTTTGATGTGTTTACTACAGCATGAGACGTCATTATCTGTGGGAGATTACAGATCTCAAGCAAGTTTCAATAGCAAGAAAACTCTTTTTCTTGAATGAAATCACAAGAGTTGCGTCACTCCGAAAAGCGGATCAAATATTAACCACATCATGTTAATAATACATTTGCTCCTATGAGAGCATTGCTCCAAAAGCCGATACCTAGGAGAGAATTGCTCTGAAAGCCAAGCAACATTAATTGATCGGCGTAAGAGCGAGTAGCAGAGATTATGCTATAGAACAATATCTAAGTGTTAAAGTGTTCTGCAAAAGGTTTCTCATACTGACCATATGAGTTTTCACCCTGGCCAACCCAAGCGGTTGAACACTAGCACAAACACCTTGAGTATAAAACCAAAGGTGAGGTTGTAAATAAAGATATACAATTACGCTTTATTCAAAGACTACCATCTTACACTCTAACAACTTATCAGGTCACTCTTGCTCTTACGCTACCAAAATGCATACTGTCAGCTCTAAGGATATCAAGACCACCACCATTCTCGAGTCGAAGGTCGACTGGCTTCCCTGGAAAACTCAAACCATCCTATCTGTGAACTGCGAAGGAATCTCTGATATCCTGACCAGCCAGACAGCTCCTCGAGGCAGCCGTTAGACTTGTAAGCAAGTTGCTGAAGCATATCGGATCATCAACCGTACCCTGTCTCCACTACTGCAAACGGAATCAGCCAATTCATCGAGTCCCCTTGGGATGCATTTGCTGCACTGCAACAAAAGTTTGAAGCTCTGACTGAAGATGATATCCAAAACTTGGAAGCAAAACTGAATCGCATCACGCAGGAACGGAACGAGCCGTACGCTACTCTCATTAGTCGTCTCAACACGTCCTTGGTGAAATTCAAGAATGCCGGAGGTGTGAAATCCGATAGCAGTCTCTGCGCTACCTTACGTCAAGCTGTGCACGACGACAATCAGACGGTGAAGATCACGTTGGAAACACCAGCAATGATGGCTATGTCGTACGATGATCCTATTTCGTATCTCACAGCATTGGATCCAGACGAAAATGACCCATCGACTATCGTGCACGGAGCACATTCAGCCATTTCATCAGATAATTGCGCATTCGAGGTCATTCCATAGGACAATGCCGCAAGCTTCAGTCCTTAATCAAATCATGTGTTACCGGAAAATTGCAGACTGCGGGCGGTGATCGAAACGATCGCAAACCTTACTACCGTCGCATTGACAAAACCGGCCCACGTAACGATACAAGAGGCTACAGAAAATCGAACAACAATGATAAGTACAACAAACCCTACTCTGATCGTGGCCGTAATACACAAAATGATAGAGACAGCAGCAACGACCGCTATCAACGCCGATACCATGACAACCGCGACGATTACTATCGACCGGAATATCAAGAAGATAGAAACAGACAACGCAACTACGGAAACAACGACAGATACTCACATGACAACCAGCGCTCTCAAGACCGAGATAGCACCTATCGATCTCAAGACAACCGACGCCATACAAGGGACGGCAGAAAAGACAAAGCAATGTCAGCGCAATTCAATGACTTTCCTCGTTCTGACAGACGAATTGCGTTTTCGGCTATAGACCCTACAGTTGACAATAAGGATGTGAACGATCGACCAAATAGGGATCCTGAACGTGAATACTGACGAGCTTGTGACAGTTGCGCTACCATCCTTGTACTCCCATACAAGTTCCATCAGCATTACCTCATCCACAAGATGTGCGTCAATGACCGGTACGCACTTGAAGTGGCATATGGAACCATCATTTATCCTAAGTATGTGGCACAACTGGGAGATTTGGGAGATGTACTCATATACACTACCTTCAAAACAGCCTACTAAGCGTCAGCCTGCTCACGGCTCGACTCTATTCATTTGAGTTTACCAACAGTATGTTGTATATATTGTTGCCTAACTTACTGACGCCATATAAGGGACGGCAGAAATGACAAAGCAATGTCAGCGCCTAACTTCAAAACAATAGCAGTGCATGAAAAACACAGAATATATTGTGTGCACATCGACGATATACCTGGGGCTACAGCCAAACCAGCACTGGAGATGGCCAGCAAAATTACATGGCACAACAGACTAGCGCATACTAGCTACATTCCAAAACATCTGCCATACATCAGACAGACCGAAGATCGATGTAAAGCATGCACCATAGCCAAGAAGAAGAAAAAGAATACCAACAAGGAAAGACAACATGAACCTGCAGCTGAGACTCTTGAGCTAATCTACATTGACATCATCGGCCCGTTTACAGCATCAATCGGCTCCAACACACATGCTGTTTCGATCATAGATGACTATTCCAATATGGCTAAGGTATATCCTGTGGGCGATCTGAAAGCAACAACAATCCTTAACGCCATGTTACACACTTTCGATGAATGGTACATACTATCACGATGTCGAGTTCAGTGTATACAAATGGATCGAGGCTCACAGTTTACAGCGAATGTCACTAGACGCATGCTCGCACATTTAGGATACTGCTCCAGATACGCACCAACAGCCACACCGCAATACCATGGAAAAATAGAACGTCTACACGGAACACTGATACCTAGGATACTGGCACAACTGAAGTACGCTCGACTGCCAACAATTATGTGGGCTGAATCTATCATTCAAACGACCAATATATATAATGCTGTACCAACCGACGAGAAGAACAAATCACCGTACGAGAAATTCACTGGCTATGCTTTTCCGATAGATATGTTCGGAACATTTGGATTTCACATCGTATACAAGAATCGTGATCTAGACGGCAAACTTGACGACAGGGCATTGGATGGAATCCTAATTGCACAGCCCCTGGATATAACACCAGACTCTTATCGCAT
>NW_014038350.1:5837-8073 GCF_001186125.1 Sphaeroforma arctica JP610 | reverse complement strand
TCATACCTGTGTTAAAGCTTATTTCGTCATCCATATGCAGATCCCACCACCACACAACGCCATGCGCTGTACCATCAGCGATTATCTTCACATCGCACAGTGTGTTTATATCGCACTCGTCTGAATTGGGCGAATTTGCGAAATCAAAGTCGAACACTCGGAAGGGCTCGGATAAGGGTGTGATGTCTGGGGCTAGCTCATCGGCCTGTATGCACCATGCCTAGGAGAGACGCCAGATGTGATCAGCAGATATATGGACAAGTTACATATGCATATGTATGTAGAGACTATGCTACGCTATGCTACGCTATGCTACGCTATGCTACAGTAGCTAGTAGGAGGTACAGAGCGAGGTACAGTCGTGGTGGTAGCTTATAGATGCATATATGCACCATTGCCATAGCAACCATTAGCCGATGCAATACTACCAGGTATACACCGCAAGCAACCGCGTCGCTCACTACTCAATAAAAGTACTCTCCATTCTGCTCATATGCACTCACTCGCGTGTCTGTCCATCGCAGAGCAGATGTGTACATGACACACCCGTAGTATAACCACACACCCGTAGTATAACCACACACCCACAAGCCCAGACACACCCACCCCGCCCCATCCTCTGCCCATGTCCACAACCACTCCACCGTACCTGCGGTAGTCCCCTACACCTCTTGCTCTCTGTCCTCAAACCCGGCAATCCGGACAGCTTATGCCCTGCCCACAATCTTTCGGACTGGACCAGTTGCGCGTAGATTGTGGCTCCGCACGGCACATGGGGTGCATTGGGCTTTAGTAGGCGCTTGGCGGCGTCTCTGTGCGAGCCCAGCACGGCCTCTCCCAGAAGTTCGGTATCTAACAACTCAGCCACCAGCAGATCGGCACGGGCGGGCAAGTCTTCGTCATCCTCTGTGGGGTTGGTGTGTGTGTGTGTGGTGGTGGTGGTGGTGGGTCGCTGAGTGCACGTGAGAAGCATGTGTTATATGACGCAGACAATAGGAATGGTAATGTATGTTCCTAATGTGGACAGCATGTGTGCCATATGAGTAGCAAACCAGGTAATATCTCGGTATAAGATAAGAAAACATATGAATTTAGATATTAGGTGGGGTATTTGAGACGACTTGGTGTATTCTATGGCAATGCACTAAATTCTACGTTTTGGATGGAGTCCGTTAACGCGATACGGGTACGAAGGCCCTCAGCTATACGTGGCTGTACAATCACGTTCAGATGATCTCATAACGAGGACGCTAGCATATACACAGGCACTACCAATGGCATCACCGGAAACACACACAACCCCACTGTCACAGCAACCGAGCGGTCAGTACACGCTACTCTCTCACACACACTCTCTCTCACACATGCACGCACACGCACAGTCACCCGCCATACCCCCAGTATCCACCTCATCCGATCTCTTGTGTATGATCTTTATCCTCACACACACACACACACACACACACAGTCACCCTCCATACCCCCAATATCCACTTCATCCGATCTCTTGTGTATGATCTTTATGCGATCCGCAAAGTTACTAGTCTTGACCACTTCTCTGGCTACTCGAACCATCGGCTCAAATAACTCGCACGCCACCACTTCGTCTGCGCCAGCCTCGGCGGCCATTAGAGACAGCAGAGAGGTGCCCGCCCCAATATCCAGTACAAGAATCGGGTCGGTTTCTTTGCCCTGATTTGATGGTATGGATGGTCCACAGAAATCAGGACGATTCCCAATTAATATTAACACGCAAATCGATACAGAATTATGGACCACAACCCATATTCAATACAAGAACCAATAAGTGGGGACGATGTTCACAATGCATTCCTAGTGTAAGAGTCACGTTGGATCTTTATCCGTAAACGGTTTTGATGAGCATGGCTATCAATTCACCTACAGTAAAGGAAATTGGACAGCTCTTTTGTCCTAAATAGATGACAAAAGATGTTTCTTATGCCAAATACAGCAGATGAATCAGGTCAGTCTGCTCACAATGAATCAACGATTACAATGTTTCACAAATGGTTTAATGTTGTGGTCTGGTTTGAATGGTGAGTATCTGTGTGATGACTCTTAAGATCCGATTCATGAGATAAATTACATAGATAAAAAGCAATACATGTTCTTTATATATATATATATACATATATATATATATATATATATAATATATACATATATATATATATATATATATATACTAGTAGTACTACGGACACGACGAACGAGA
>NW_014038350.1:4152-5675 GCF_001186125.1 Sphaeroforma arctica JP610 | reverse complement strand
ATATATATATATATATATAATATATATATATATATATATATATATTAGTAGTATATATATATATTATATATATATATATATATATATATATATATATATATATATATCATTCAGCTATAATTAAACAAGCCGACGAAATGTCACACCTATGTATCAGGGCAGGTAGTATTCGGCCGAGAAAATACCCCGCAAAATGGCTGGGTTGGATTTTCGGTAAAACAATTCATAGTTTTGAATACACGATACGTATGTGGCCATTGACACGTCTTCGCAGGGCCAATGCTATTCAGATACTGATACAAATATAAAACCAAACACAGGCTTGCCTTCCCTTATTGATCTTTTACATTGGACATGAGCGAAGAGATATTTTTAACCGCTGTGTTACAGTGGCCACTCACTGTGTGAAAACTCTACAATGAACCAAGGTATAGGCCTATGGTGTGTACTTAATACTAGTTTTATCAATAGAAGCGCTTGAGTCGTACATACGACTGCTATACAAATCAACACGTGTAAATGTATAAAACGCTAGTAATTCTAAAATGACCGCTTTTGAATAAGTCCTTGCAGACCCTTTTCCCACAAAGGGCCTCCTACTCAGAGCCTTAATGCCTGCATATACCATCGTCTATCATCTGGCTCACCTTACATACCTCTGCAATATCAGCCTCTCGCTTGACCCTGATCTTCTCGACCGCTTTCACTATAGCTTCCTGGTATCGAAGATTCCGTTCCGTGTCATGCACCATATCCCCGTACCCTGACGCAGCTATCTCTTCATCAAACTGATAGTCGTCGGTGTGCACTTGCCATTGGGTTTGTTTGGTGGTAGGGTTAACACGCGACACAAAGGAGATCTGTGAATTAGTGGTTGTGTCTGTGCGAGTGGTGTTGAGGTCTAATGGCCTGTCCATGCTGACGAGATATGGTTCTGATACTTTTATACTTGTGGTGCTTATACTATTATAAAGCTTGTTGCTAACGACAGGCTCTGCGGCGTGGTTGGTATATGAATACTCAGGTGTACAAGCGATGACCCAATAAGATATCACAATAATACAGCTTCCAATACAACTGTGACCTAGTGTGCTTTAGCAAATACACCGCAATCGACTAGGTTCGCAATGAGCTTATATGTACGAGTTGGTATATGTATCCTGATAGCAGTATCGGCGACGGATCAAGCTCTTCTGGACAATGATATATTATATTTCTGTAGTAAGTATATCTCCATAGCACAGTCATATCTGTTCAAATATATGCATACATACGTATCTGTCACCTAATAGATAGAAATTTAGGTATATTGCCGGTCCACGTGAATATTCCCGCCAAATAACACTGCCGTATCATATTTGGGTAAAGTGAACTCTGGGTCTGAAATGAAGAATGTTACAGAGCCAACCAATTCACAGGTTGCGATGTATTGTACTTCACTCTTTAAAAAAACAAATAATAATAATACAATGAGCTTCCTTGTACCTTTCGTTTTTAATATGTATTTGAAAATGTTTAAATAC
>NW_014038350.1:2022-3859 GCF_001186125.1 Sphaeroforma arctica JP610 | reverse complement strand
TGTGTGTGTGTGTGTGTGTGTGTGTGTGTGTGTGTGTGTGTGTATGTTGTTTATATGCCTGCATTGTGATATACGTTTATCCTTAACAACATCGTTCAACATACTTGAATTTCTTGCTTAATAGTCTTCAATAGCTTTGTGTGTCTATCGATTTGTTCATTGTGTTTTTATGTATCATCTCACCAGCATTGTATATATACAAATGCATTGTATTCGTTGTATGTATACACATGCATTGTAAATAGGTGAGACACACACCGTTAGCATAAGCCGTGCCTTTATACCCTTCGCCCAATAACTGTCGCTCAAAGTCATACGTACATATTATATGTATTCATCTGGTCAACTGGAATTATCACATAGAATTGCAATCTACCTGTAGTCAAAGAAATAAGTGGAGATAATTGAAAGTAGGAGATGGAATGAAATCTATCTGTGGTTGAGTATATTGATCTATACACATCTCTTCGAAGAGTTCTAGCAATACATTTAGATGCCGCGCTGACATGCATCCTTATACGTGGATTCTATCTTATATTACACATGAGTTGATTTAGATGCCTGGCTGACAAGCATCCTTATATGTGAATTGTATCTATTACACATGAGTTCATTTAGATGCCTGGCTGACAAGCATCCTTATATGTGAATTGTATCTATTACACATGAGTTCATTTAGATGCCTGGCTGACAAGCCTCCTTATGTGAATTGTATCTATTACACATGAGTTGATTTAGATGCCTGGCTGACAAGCATTCTTATATGTGGATTGTATCTTATATTACACATGAGTTGATTTAGATGCCTGGCTGACATGTATGTTTAGTTGCGGATTCTATCTTATATTACACATGAGTTCATTTAGATGCCTGGCTGACATGTATGTTTGGTTGTAGATTCTATCATATATTACACATGAGTATCTTATATTACACATGAGTATCTTATATTACACATGAGTATCTTATATTACACATGAGTATCTCATATTACACAAGAGTATCTTATATTACACATGAGTATCTTATAATACACATGGGTTCCTTGACACCCCTCTCTGACGTTTATTCTGCCGTGTGTCTATACCAAAACAGCTCAGAGTGCGTGCAAGCGGCAGGTAAGGGGCACGCGGTGGATAGATGTATCCCACATCTACTGGAGAAGCATCATAAGGACATCGACACACTGAGAGGTCTGTGCAACCACCTGATTGGCGATGAGACATACGACGACGTTTGGCTGCTGAGATATCTGCTGTCCAATCAAAAGGTTAAGGACTGCGGTAGGTATATGGATATATAGAATGGGTTGTGTAGATAGATAGTATTGTGTGGCGTTTGCCTACTTAAAACTCATGAGATTCTGGTACACTACCCTCGCACAGTATCTTTCTGTGGCATTTGCCTACCTAAAACTCATGATATTCTAATACACTACCTTCGCACAGTATCTTTCTGTGGCATTTACCTACCTAAAATTCACGGGATTCTAATACACTACCCTCGCACAGTATCGCCCATTGAGCGCTCCATCAAGTGGCGAAATAGCAATGTAGATAGGATACTACTAGCGAAAGACCCCAGAGCCGAACATCCCATCTACCCAAAGATAAAAGAGTATGCAGCACACCCGTTGCATGCACTATAAGGCAGTATTTGGTACACCTCGTATTGTAGTGTGTGTTTCTGTAGATATTGGTATACAATTCACTGTTTGATTACGCTTGAGATTGATACCGTGACTTGATTAATATATATATATATGTATATATATATATATATATATATATATATATGTGTGTGTGTGTGTGTGGTGGGTGGTGGTGGTGTGGTGTGT
>NW_014038350.1:0-1960 GCF_001186125.1 Sphaeroforma arctica JP610 | reverse complement strand
ATATACATATATATTTATATATGTATGTATATACATATGTATATATATATATGCTATGCCACGTGTACGGGTGTCAAGGATAGGTAGTTTGCATCGGTCCTTGCAACGTTTAAGTGCTGCGATCTATTCGTTGCTATTGCACGTGTCTACCCCACAACGCCATAGCTATCACTATATTAGTACTCTTACTAGAAATACTGGCACTGTTACCATAATTACTAATACTCTTCCTATACTTATTATTACTCTTGCTATAAATACTAATACTCATACTATCCCAATACTTTGCTTAGTCGATAGTGAGCGCTTCTTGTTGCCGTGTCAGTCTCTCATTCGTGCACAACATCCTTGCTTAACTAGTCTTCAATCACTACACTCAAACATGCACACTTACACCCACCCACCCACACTAACACACACCTGCCTCTCGTCTGTTCCACCGGACGAGCCTTTTGCAAACCTCGCTCTATACTTTTTAGAAAACATTGAGACCACGTCTGAGTCACTAAGCGTAGCTAAAACTCGGACTATCTTCTCCGTTTAATTCTAAACTAATACTCGGACTACCTTCTCCAATTAATTCTAAACTAATACTCGGACTACCTTCTCCAATTAATTCTAAACTAATACTCGGACTATCTTCTCCAATTAATTCTAAACTAATACTCGGACTACTTTCTCCAATTAATTCTAAACTAATACTCGGACTACTTTCTCCAATTAATTCTAAACTAATACTCGAACTATCTTCTCCAATTAACTCTAAACTAATACTCGGACTATCTTCTCCAATTAATTCTAAACTATTACTCGGACTATCTTCTTCATTAATTCTAAACTAATACTCGGACTATCTCCTCCAATTAATTCTAAACTAATACTCGGACTATCTTCTCCAATTAATTCTAAACTAAGACTCACATAGACAAGGGCCAGGCCTCGTGTGGGGGCACTGCAGTGAGGGATATCTAACAATCCGTCAAAGCTGACTATCGTCCCCAATTCTAAACTAACTATATTCTCGAATTCTAAACTAATTCTCTGACTAAATTCTCCAATTTTAAACTTCTCCAATTCTAAACTAATTCCCTGACTATATTCTTCAATTCTAAGCTAATACCCAGCCTATCTTCTCCAATTCTAAACAAATACTTTGACCATCTTCTCCAATTCTAAACTAATTCTCTGACTATCTTCACCAATTCAAACCTAATACTCTGTCTTCTCCAATCGGATTTTAACCTAATTCTGTGACTATCTTCTGAAATGTAGTTATCTGGCCGTTGATTTGCATCGGAAACCGAAACGCGATGGAGGTCCGTTCTTTGTCATTCGCAGTGGTATCAGCAATCCCCATAAACTCATGCAGACACTTACATACGAGGAAATGTGCGACTTCCTCATGTTCCAGAAGGAACAGGCATATCAGGTACACCCGGTTTATACTATAACTATAACGTATCAGGTACACCTGGTTTATACTTTAATGTATCAGCTACACCTGGTTTATATTTAATGTATCAGGTACACCTAGTTTTAATGTATCAGGTACACCTAGTTTTAATGTATCAGGTACACCTAGTTTTAATGTATCAGGTACACCTAGTTCATACTTTAATGTATCAGGTACACCTAGTTTATACTTTAATGTATCAGGTACACCTAGTTTATACTTAATGTATCAGGTACACCTATTTTATACTTTAAACGTATCAGGTACCCCTAGTTTATCTTAATGTATCAGGTACACCTAGTTTATACTTAATGTATCTGGTACACCTAGTTTATACTCTAATGTATCAGGTACACCTAGTTTACACTTTGAAGTATCAGGTACACCTAGTTTATACTCTAATGTATCAGGTACACCTAGTTTACACTTTAATGTATCAGGTGCACCTAGTTTACACTTTAATGTATCAGTTACACCTAGTTTATACTATAACATATCAGGAAGTCT
>NW_014038351.1:0-8074 GCF_001186125.1 Sphaeroforma arctica JP610 | reverse complement strand
TATATGTATGTATGTATGTATGTATGTATGTATATATATATATACGATCTATAAATTTATGTCCACGCTGGTTGTTGTCCATATTCGCAAATGTTATTGAAGTGAACAAATCTCGCTTTTTCCCAAATGATAGTACGTAATGACGTATTCTGATAGGGGAGACTGTCATAGGAGTACTCAGCGTTTGGTGAGTGAGTATGGACATATCTTTGAAGCCCTTGACAACTAGCGTATACTTGTGTAGTAGAGTGATTCGCTTCGATGTAATAAAAACTACGCATTATGGAGGCATATATATATTATATAGAGCCAAATATATGTTCCTTAGCTTGAACTACATGATCGCTAACATATCACATCGCGTGCATCGGCGGGCATCAACGACAACCACAGAGACGAGCGCAGCAATGAAGGTTATGTATTTACTTATTTATGGAAACGACTAACAATTGGGTTTTAGGGGTTTTTACCATTTTTGGCAGAACCGATGAACCCAACTATTAGCTTTTTATTGGTTAGATTTTAATATTCGAATGTCTTTTTTAATAATATAATGTACCACATTTTATAATGTTTTATTTTAATTTATTTTTTACAAAAAGAAACAAGAAAACACATCATGTGCCAATTTTAAATAGAAGGCAAATGTCATGGCAGTGAAAATTACACAATGCGAAACCGACGCCTTTAGGCTTAGAAGGGCACATACAACGGCGACCTTCCAGGTTTTGAATAACATGTATCTGTCTGTCTATCCTATGCAAGTTTCTGCATAAAGAACACTATTAAATATGTGGCCATTGCTTGAGCGATTAAAGCGGACGCCATTTCAATACAGTAGACCGCAGTCATCAGTTTGTGAATGTAGAGGAGAGCCGAACTTCTTTCGATTTTACTCGAACGCACAGGGTTCTGTTATTTCAACGAGTCCATGAATAAATACAACTTCAACGAAATTCTTGTACAGTACAATACACATACACTCATACATCAGCTTATGTGAGCCATATATGGCATGTTTCCAACAGTGTATTTTCCCCGCAGCAACCAGATTCGTGTCAGCGATAACGACACCCGATTTAGGACAAATATCTGTCACGTAACAACAAGGTATCTGTCACGTAACAACAGTTGATCATATATATGAAGACACAGATTTTATATAATTATTCTAATTTTAACTCGAGAAAGCTACGCGAGTGTTCTACTTCCACCAGTGAACAGTTACGTCGTGCTGGCTATGCATGAGGGGTAGATTTCAAGAACTTGGTTAAAATCACCAGTAGTACAAGGGGCTTGCTTGCAGCATACGGTATTGAAATTTCTCGGAAACTCGCACTTCGTAGCATCCGCATCTCCGCTATATACTGATCCTAGATTACACTCGTGTCCGGACAAGCCCTGGGCCTGAGAGCATGTCGGCGGCTCACAACACTCGAAACTACAAATCGGCTCGGTACACAGAACCTGTGCATTTTTGTTGCTTCGGAAGCCATATTCACAGCTTACTGATGCACACGTGGGGGGAACGGTACAACACTCTGCTTCGCAGTCTGTAAGACAATCCGTAGATGCATCCTTACCGGCTTTATAACCAAAATCACACCCCGCGGAAGAACATGTCGGCGTAGGAGCGAGGGCACAACACTCTACTCCACAGTCTGTGAGGCATTCCGTAGCCGCGCCTTTTCCATCTTTGTAACCGAAATCACACCCCGCAGAAGCACACTTCGGCGCATCCGCACAACATTCATCCGCGCAATTAGTGCACTTTGTGTTTGCATTCTTATTGTTCGCGTATCCGTGCTGACAACCTGCACTCGAGCATTCGGATTGGGGGGCGCAACATTCACTAGCACAGTCGAAACACGTGGTAGCATCGGTCTTTAGATTATTATAGCCGTATGTACATTGTGCACTCGAACATGTGGGTTGATCAGCACAGCATTCGCTAACACATTCTCCGTTAGTGCATTCGCTTGAACCTTCTTTGCTATTTTTGTAACCATAGTTGCATCCCGCCTCAGCGCACGTAGGCTTATCCTGCCCACAACTACTCAACTTTATAATTTGACGGCAAGTGTGTTCCTCATTCTTATTATTTTTGTTCTTTTTATATCCACAGTTCTTCTTGAATCTCCAGTCGTGTTTGTCCACAGTAATATAATCATCACCATCAAGCATTTCAAGCCAAACACCAGGTAACGTAGCTGGAGAAAATGCATCCCTATACTGGGCTTTGCCTTGTGAGTTCACGGGGCCCACCCGTTCGAGGTCTCTACCCGTGCACGCGGAGATATCAATATGCATATAGGTAGAACCTTCCCAGTATGTGCTCTGTGTACAAACGCCACATGTCTCACAGGTATCGTAGCAATTTGAATCACTATCGCATCCCGAATAGTCGCATGGGCCCGCATCATAGCCTTCGCCACATAAATCACAACTATTACCCCCACGGCGTTCACGATATAACGAATCTAACGATGAATCTCCAGATACCACTCTATTAGACGCATCAATATTAGGCGCAGTATCGGACGCTATATCGACTTTAATTTCAGAATTTAGATCTCTTTGCCTTTTCCTTCTTAAGCCTGTAATTTCATCAGGAAAAACCGTTAGATAAATACAGATAAATATCAAATAAATCTTCATCTTTGTGTTTACGGTTACACTACGGCTGATAAATACATTTGCGCCACTTCCTTTGTGCAGGGTGTGATTATGGATCATTGCAAGGGCTCGTGATACTATTTATCGGTACTTTTCAAATTTGTAGTTTGAGATTTTTTAAAAATCAAACCCCACGGCCCACGCTCCACAGACAACAAGAAAAAAATCAAAGAAGAAATCATGTTGCTGATGATAGGACAAATGTGCAGAGCTGAGAACTGAGATGAGTTGCTTGATTTGATCACAAATGCTCAATATTAAAAATTGTCAGCGTGCAACTACCCGCGACTCTATAACGTATTTTTAAGTGGCCATTAGAAAAGTGAGTGTTTTCACCAGGGGTTGTTTCAAGAAAAAGTTCACTTTTATCAGTAGTCAAGGTTCTATTATGAGTCTTGTGAGACTGTGGCTGGTAGTCTGTAGACTTAAATTTTAAAGACAAAAAATTTTAAAAATAGTGAGCTACGCGCCTTTGTGCGGATTGTGCCTACTGTGAACGAATGTTAAATTTTTTTTTAACACAAAAAGTATGTAGAATTGTAGGGTTTCAAATTGTGGGGTAAATTTCGGCGGGCTTTGAATTTCCAGCACTCTACAGAGTCTGCAGCGTCATAAATAGTAAATAAATATTACGATCACAGTCTATTTACACATTACTCTAAAAAATACACTACAGTCTACACTCCGACAACACGCGACTCTCATAGATACACTCTACAGTCATATACACTATGCCTTATACTACTATACACTCTACCGCAGTAGAGAGACTATTTACACATTGAGTGAGTGTTACTGTCTCTACCTAACCTCATAACGTTTGGCTCCATATATTTAAAAGCTAGCTTTTCAACGTTTAACGGATATTTTTTTAGCGTTGAGACGTATTTTGGTATATTTTGACCTGTATATTGTCACCTGAATAGTACACCTACTATTAACCTTTTAGTCTCAATTTTTATATCAGGTGTGTACATGCCTATTTCCTGACCTAGAATATGACCCTACTACTATAAATGGGACACTCAACTCAAATGGAAGTATACGTTTTCTTTTCAACGTTTAACGGATCATTAATATGCGTTGCAACCTATAACGATATGAGGTTAGGTCTCTACAGCTTGCAATTTGCAACCATGAGACAGAGGCCCAGAGCACCTCGCAGGCTCACAGCGCCTCTCCGACTCTGACGAGGTACTCACTCTGTCGGAAGTGTAAATTGCTTTTTTTTTTCCGAAACAAAATGTAAGTTCATTTACGTTCAACTTTTTGAGTGCATATTCGGGTCGGGGACTTGGGGTCGGGGACTATAAACCAGGTCAGCCACCTTCAATATGTATTTAGAAGTAAAATAAAAATGGTACTTATGGGTCACTTGAGTGATTAGTCTTAGCCTCTTAGGTATTGTTTCCAGTATTTTAACCTGATAACACGTTTACATTTATAATAACAAGTGATATACTTTTATTTATTTTTAAATAAAAACGTAAAATACATGCTCTGCCTCTGAATTCTGACTCCTGAGAGAGAGAGACAGTGTTCGAATTTACAATGTTAAAAATTTATCGGGCTGCTGAATGTCAGTTGTTCACTGTTCAGTGGTCAATGATCCGGGTTTTAGGGTTTAGGAATTAGGAGGCTTTCAGAATTCAGACTTCTCAAGTTCTCAGCTGCATCTTCCCCAACAGTGTCTACACTTCGTCTTCACAGTTCACACAGTTGACAGTTCACCCTTTTAAATACTCGCGCTCTCTCTCTTTCGTTTTTGTAATTTATGTATTGTACTACATACATAGTTCACGGGAAACAATACTTAAGATTTCTTTTTGGAACAAAAGAAATTACTCAATGTATAATACAAAACAACTCTGATATATTAGAGCAACCCTCAAGGCTCAATCCGTTTTACGCTATTTTAAAAAAAAATCAATGCAAATAAATATGTTGCAAATATATCGACCGGGACAGTGGACGTTTTCTTTTTAGAAATAAATACGTTGAGCGTTTAGAACGAATACTTGAAAAGCTGTCTGAGGTTTAGCTCTTTGTCCCTCCGATAACGTGTGGTTAACTGAGTTAACCACTTAACCTGGGTTTAAACCGTTTGTATAAATATTTTGTACGTAAATGAGTTTTTTGAAAAGCAACAATATATTTTATATCATTTATCAGCTTTTTCAGAAATAATCACATTTTTTTAACGGCGGTAATTTAAATTCTAGTTTGCTGGAATAAATTTTAACTCGAAACCCAAGAGCCTCTCGTACTTAACCTCCTACGTTTTACGTTGGAACGTGAAAAAAATCAATACTTTTTACGTTTGCGTCAAATGTCCACTTTGGCTTGGTCCTGTACTTTGTAACGGTCAGTATTCAGACTTTAAGCTACAAAATATAATATGCTGTCGATCTGATTGTCCTATTATTTTCATGATACGTTAGGCCTATACTACCCCCCGTATACGCTATTGCGCTAAAATACCCAACAAACTGTATTTACATTACGTTCAACAAGTGACGGCACAGTCTCCTATTTATATTCATAGTACATACATTATGATCTTTAAAAAACCCGCCTACCGGTAAACCGGCTTTCCGATTTTAAGCTTTGTTTTTTTTTATTGCTTATTGTTTTTTATATACATACTAACAAAACAACCCAAAATAAAACAAAACAACCAAATAGAAATAAATAAAACAATAAATGTCCCAATGTAGGTGGCCCTGTCCCAAAGACAAAACAAGTCTTGCACTTGGCCTCAGGGCTCAGCCTGTCTGAGGCCTCTTGGCTCAGCCGCTCAGTTGTGTTGTGTCATGTGTGCGCTTTGGCCTGAACCACTCTGTGGCCTGTAGGCTTTAGCCAGTAGACTGTGGGGCGTGGCCGGTGTTGCGTCACTTGTGTGTAAATATTAAAAATACTTTTTTAAAAGCAAATATTTAACTTGAAAACATATGTCAATGTGTTTTTTAAAACTTCCACCAGATGTTCTAAATAATATATTTTTCTCTTTTTGTTGAAATAAAACATATGGCCACATTGCGGGCAGGGTCAAGACTCAAAGAGTGAAGAGAGAGTGGACTGGCAACTGGAACCAGTCACCAGTGGCACAGCCGCACAAGTATTAAAAAACATTCATAGTGTTTTGATCTCCATGACAACCGTATGTCTTGTTTAATTCCGCCTACATCTTGACCTATGATGACTCCATAAGGATGACGGTAGGCAATAATCAATATGCATAGTATGTAGTAGGTGTACCGTGTATTTTTAAAAAGTGTGCTTGATATTTGACAAATACTCCCAATGGATATGGTTTTATACAATATCTCTGACTGCGCAGTATGTAGTCCAAAAAGAATCCCCGTAGCCCACGTATCAAGCGATATTTAAACGCATATAATGCAATATGCGACCTTGCTCTATTAAATTATCAATCATTATAAGGTGTGTGTCCAATATTTGACCTTACTCTACTAATCATTACAAGGTGTGTGTCTTGCCTGAAACGGGCATTGCCGGTATTCGAACAGGTCGAATACGGCCGACACTATGCGAAGGAGTAACCCCACTTACAGTTTAATTCACCGTGAAGTAAATGCGTGACCACAACAACCAACAGGCAAACCAGTCGCTTACCTAGAGGTATTATAAAGAATAAAACGTCTCCCATACTTAACTTTGATTTTAATTGGCAATGTATGGTTATGGTACATACGAACAAAACGTCTCCATACTTAAGACTTTGATTTTAATTGGCAATGTATGGATGTAGTACATAGGAGGCGGGCCGGGCAATATCTGGAGTTTCTGAGCCGTTTGAACTATTCGAATACCTTTCCGACTTTTGTGATGAAGTCGTCTTGCTGTATACGTTAAAAAGTGGTTGCCAGTAAGTACAACCAAGCCGTATTGCGAACAGATTAAACGTTACTGTGGCTGAAGGTCTAGGCATTGCAGTTAGTGATATATTGAGGCCGTTGTACGTAAGTATGACGGAGTTTTAATGTAAATCTGACCCAAGTGCTGTACAGTTTACTAGGAATCGAAGGTGAAACAACACATAGACGAGAACATCCCAAAACATGTACGACCTTAGAGATTTTGCATAATGTGCCATGTGGTACGATGTATCGCCAGGTTTAGATGTGAGGGATTGAAGATATTACAAAATATGTGCACTATTATAATAATATATATATATATATATATATATATATATACTGTTAGCGAGAGCAGAATATAAACGGAAAGTATATCTGAACATACCGGAGGCTTGGGACAAGAATACGCGGGAATTGGTGGTCCAACCTTGGAGATACGGACTGGTTTCTCTGACCTTCGTAGCGTGAATCCTGTTGTAATACACCACATACATATACTCAGTCTACACTATTCCTTAGTCTCTGAAACAAACGTGTTATGCGAATTGTCTATATCGTAGCTCTGCGATTTACGATTATGGTACTTGATGTGTAATGTAATATTGTTTATGTGTAATGTAATATTGTTTATGTGTAATGTAATATTGTATATGTGTAATGTAATAATGTTTATGTGTAACGTAATATTGTTTATGACATAACAGTACAGTACTCACTTCACTTCGCAACTAAGGCTGATAGATGAGTACTCTGATGTAGTCACTCTCTGTCACTTGGGGGGGAGTGTCGTACTATCGCGAAGAGTGTTTCATGGCGTTTGCCTGGTACTTGCTGGTATGGATGAGATCGTAGATAGAGAAGGTAGACGGCTGAATCAACCAACCAACCAACCTAGTACTAACCAGAAACCGAACGTTTTCAGCCCATATGCGAAGAGTGTTTCATGGCGTTTGTCTGATACTTGCTGGTATGGATGAGATCGCAGATAGATAAGGTGGACGGCTGAACCACTTAGCCAACCAACCAACCTAGTACTAGCCAGAAACCGAACGTTTTCAGCCCATACATGGTACTGTCTGTGTGATATGCCTCAAGCCATGTGGGTGACAGACTAAAGGGGATTGTACTGGGGTTGATACATGCATACACTAGTACGTGTATACTGCTGCAGATGGCCCTAAACCCTAAACCCTCAAGCGAGCGCACGTGTACGAACGCATTGGGTCACACATACATATTCCTTGTGAGTTGTATTTAAAAACACACTCACGCACTACATACTAGGTGGCTCTGCCTCCTCATCGGTAACGCTAACCACGCGAACGTAGCCCTTTTTGTCGACGTCCAGATATCCGTTGTCTCTGTTCGTGCAGGCAATGGCCACACTATCACCCCACACCAGAGAGTCTGGAAAGCACACATGGGAAGATAACAAGTGTATGAGTCAGTGACTTTGGAAGACCTACAGTGTACTTGTCAGATATATATATATACATACATATATATATGTATGTATA
>NW_014038352.1:2198-8075 GCF_001186125.1 Sphaeroforma arctica JP610 | reverse complement strand
GAATTTTGATGTCAAATATATGTCAAACGTTGGAGTAACTGGAGCAATTGGGCGCCGTAATGGATTTTATTTTTACAAACCGATATTTGGAAAGTACCGCACCCGTTATAAATTCAAAATCTAGTTGACCTATAGACACACAGTATTCGTTTTTTCTCACCGGATTTTTGAATCCGGATTTTCACCACCGGTGCGGTCGGCCTTACTGCATAAATGTAATGAAAATATTTTTCCAAAATCACACCCACATGTGTGACTTAGGCACCCATTTTCAAATTAATGCAGTTTTGGACAGCCCTCGATCTACCAAATGCTTTGGTGCATAAATTTTGAAAATCGGTCAAGCCAGAAAAAGGTTATCCAACTTACAAAATCGGCCCGAGTATCCCGGCTCTTATACTGCTGTGCAGCGTGCCCCATACTACTGCTAGTAGAGAGAGAGAGTAGAGAGAGGCGGTCATGGGGGTTTTTTAATAAAATACTACGTTTTACGTAAACACACATCACGAAATATATGTACTTTGATTTAAATAATATAATTACGATATTTTTTCCTTGCCTAGTTAACTATTTACGTCTGCTCTTGAATGTTGAAGTTGAACAAAAAAAATACAACATATTTAGAAGCCCCACGAGCCCCAGACACCAGTTTCCTGTGATCACTATCAGACATCCACGACATCAAGACGTAAAGACGTCATGCCACCAGTGACCAGAGCACGATTCTATTTGTGTCATTCAAAAAAATATTTGAAACATTTGTTTAATATAAAAAAAAAAACGCTTTGTGTGTAATTGTGTATTCTGTCATCTGTGCGAATATTAAAATATACCCGTACAGATTGAAATATACTTACAACGCCTACTTATGCACAGAGCCCAGTTACACTCTACCTCTACAATATTTTGTCTATCTAATACAACATAAAATAACAGAATGAGTGTGGCAGCTCCCAGTAAACGGGCCGTACTCTCGTTGTATCGTCAGCTACTGAGAGAGACGCACAAATTCCAGGAATTCAATGTGAAGTATGTTGCTTTTCTCGTCTATGTCGATATTCTCGTATACAGTTGAAGCGCTCCACTCTTATTAAATCGCGTCTGCTAAGGGGTCAACTCGACTCTCCGCCCATATAGGTCAACGCACAGTTGCGATAGCACTCGCAAGTCAAATTCATAATATTCCGTTGGGCCTTGTCTGTCGCCTGCTGTTTGACATTGTGTATGCTACAAGGCTAATTGGTTAGATATAATATTCCGCTGTGTGGGCTTTGTATCTGTTATCTGTTAATATATTTCGTACAATGTTGTGGTTTTGTATTCGATTTTGAATCTTGTCCGAGTTCTTTATATTAAGAATTTTCTATGTGAAAGTGTCGCGAGTATAGAGTATGGTTGAACTAAGTAACTGAGTTAATCATCTCGCGTTTCAGACAATATTCCCTCGAACTCGTTGTTTTCTTGTCTCGAACTCTGTATTTGATACTCGTAGTGCAAACTAAACCAGATCGATAACATTTATGTATTTTGACCTGTGCTCGTGAGTATTACTCTCGCTTGAATGCTGTGTCGGATGTCAGGAGTGCTTCTTAACTGTTGTTAAATACTTTCTAGAATTTCATTTTTCTTTTGGCCGCGGAAGTTCACATACTATAGGAAGAGCACCCTGCTCGCGTCGTCACAGTTGAATGCTAGGGCACATTAGAGTATCATAGAAGTGAAGTTGAACTTCCGAGGCATAAATTCGCAAGCAAAGTTCGACATACAAACGTGAAACGGCCGAATTTTCGTTTCGGGGTTGCTTGCCTATGCATCTCGAGTCTGGATTAGTTCGTTCAACATTTCTCCTGTACATGTGAGCGTGTGTTTCTCTGTTTTGTATAGCGTGAACTACTTTTGTTGCGTCTTTGCAGATGTATAGATGTATACGGCAACCGATATCTACTTGGTTTGCTCTAGTTCATCACTATAAATTCGGTCGCTATACAAACTAATCAACGCTGTGGTGCACGCGCTATAATTTGACTCGTTCCGGTCATGCTTGTCACTCAAATTGCTATAATTTCGCCTTGCGAATGTCTGCGTCAACCGCCCCAACATATCCACGGGGCTCGCTCTAGTTGGTCTCTTTAAAATGCTGACTCTATACAACCGTATCAACACTTTGGTGCACGAGCTGCAAATTCGACTCGTTCCGGTCATGTTTGTCACTCAAATAGCTAAAATTCTGACGAATCGAATTTACAAACAGATCTTATTCAATCAGACGAACGAAAGACGGATTTCGAAGGAACCTAAAATCGACCGAGGCCGAAGCGACTGCTGCTTACCACGAGGGCCTCGAGAGTTTAGTTGTTGTGAAGAGACAGGTGGTGATTGGCAATATGTACAGTGGAAATAAGCTGGTGATAGAAAAATAAACCAATATATGCCCTGAGAAGCGCCTGTCACACCTGCTTAGTTGCCATCGAAGGGGTTTGCATTTGTGCTGTCGAAGGAAACCGGCGTTTTGGGTTGGCTATAGACATAGACGTTGCTACTTTTTGCGCCACAATTGTACACAACTCTGGATCTGGAATGCATAGCTATTGGCATATTCAGTCGTAATCGCAAGTATATGAGGTTATGATATGTGCCGCTATATGCTTAGAATTTATCAATTGTGGTTAAGCCAGTGATGTGTTCATGTGGCTGTTGTGGAATTTAAATCGAGTACACATATAGGAGTGGCATATTTGCAAAGATATAGTATGTATGTAGTAGTTTTTGTTCGTCTTGGATTACACACTATTTGTGTAACGCGATTTCCTTGTATATGAAATCCATATTAATAATTTGTTCCAATTACAATCTTTATTTTGTATTATTGAGCGGCTTTATTGGGCAGTTCGGTTGTAGCACACGCATCCAAACCACGCATGTATTTATTTATTTCTATCGTTTCCCTGTCCGAATTTGCACTGTGGTCGAATTGGGTTCAAATCTCCAAGTAGTGGTTGGTATCGGAGCAAGCACCCGCTGCACTTTCGGTTCCGATGTAAGTGGGTTTCTTATAATGTAAGTGCCACGAGCGTTGACTACCAGTATTATGAGAACACCACAGCTACGCACTCGATTAGACACAGGTTTCATCGATTCCTTAACGTCTACTGCAGCCGGAACAGAACAGTTCACGAGCTTCGGTTTCCTGGCTCGGGTTGGCGAGATACGATTTGATTGTCCGACCTATTGAAAGTCACCGTTTTGTAGCCATTCTGCCACGTGTTGTTGCCAGTCCTACTAAAAGTTTATAAATAGCTGTAGATCGGGACAGTGGCAAACATGCAGTCTTTATGCATCCTCATCGTCATCCTGAGTGGTAGCGTGATATTGCAATTAAAATGGTGGGTAAATCGTGCCTAGCCGTCTACATTGAATAGCAAGAACTTCTACGTCACGAAAACAATGATAAAAGATGATTCTCACACAAAGGCAATTGAGAACGGTTTTCTCAATGCCTTCGTACGATTGTTGGAAAATTGAAAGTATATATGTAGGCACGACTTCGGAATGGCGTGATATTCACTGTAAAGTAAATGCTTAGCAGCTTTGCGCGGATACAAGCGACAGGTTACGATCGATGTACCTCTTCATTGACATTGTCAGAAGGTTCAGATTCGTGTTTGTCCTCTTCCTCCCCTCCGTCGCCTCCATCGTCCCCTGAGCCAATATCCTGTTATTGTGAAGAAGAAAAAAATAAGAGAGCAGGAATGAAGGTGGCTTTCGTATGCGGAGAGATTGCTATTTCAGTGTATAGTATAGCACAGACGGACATACATGAAATGAGAGGGGCTACGCAAGAATAGCAAGCTACGAGAGCGGACCTGACAGAATTCTCGCTAGATCAAATATACGGCACGATCTATCCGTCGCACAAATTCAAATTTGCGCCTGAAGATAGGGGCATGCCAATGTGTATATTCTTGCGAAGCACACATACCGAGCCAGACTGACGCAAAACTAACTACACACTACTATTAGCACCATCGAGAACCGTTCCTGACTCCTGACCACAACCAATTTTTATCTCACGCCTCACAACAGACAATGAATTTAGTTGCACAATCATAATCAATAAACATACCTCCTCCATTTCATCGTCCTCATCCTCATCTTCTGCATCCTCATTCTCATCCTCTTCCTCCTCAAAACTGTCCGCTTGATCGTCTTCACCTTCATCCCCATCATCTTCAGCCACGCCACCCGCATCCTCATCTACCTCCGCGTCACCATTCTCGCCATCCTCAGCATCCGAGTCCAGGTCCAACTCCTCAGCATTATCCGAGTTCTCGTTCTCATTCTCATTCTCGTTATCCCCGTCTTCCGACACCTCTGGATCGTCGGCAGCTTCTGAAGAATCTTCCTCCGCCTCATCAGCGTCATCTCCATCTGCGTTTTTGTCTGCATCTCCATCTACGTCCATATCCGCTTCGTCTTCGACATCCACCTCCGGATCGGATGTTTCGTTCTGGGCAGTCTGATGTCCCTCAGCAGCAGGAGCAGGAGCCTTTGGCTCTGTAGGGCCGGGTGCTTTCTTCCTTGGTTTGGCTTCTTTCTCTCCCTGCGCCGCTACCGACACTACGGAAGCCTTTGGCTTCGCAGGCGCCCGGCGCGGTACACCGCCTCTATTACCTCGGCCACCTCGGCCAGATTTTCGCTTGACTTTGGTGACTAATGTTCGTGTACAAAAGGTCGGCAGAAGAAAAGAACATCGTCAAATTGTGATACTCATTAACACTACACAGTCTTCGCTTGGCTGTGTCATATATATAAATGCAAAAGGATGCTTAGTTGATCTAGGCGAACATGATGTCATCGAAGACAGCATCATAGCACTCGTCTCATTCGTGGCTAACGCGTACGACTGCGGAAAACACTGCAGACCCATCTGTCACCCATACAAACGATGTAGCAGTAATCTACGATACCAACGCTATATAGTATTTCAAATGCTGGACGCGTCTCGCATAAGGCATGAAGAACCACAGAAAGTAACTGTAAATACGATGAGATACTAGCCTACCAATTCAAACATACCCGAGATTGACTTGTGGGCGGGACACAAGGTCGTCGACATGCCTTTCCTCATGACATGTTTACAGGGACCGCTCTCGGGATCTTCATATGTGCAGAATATAAATTGGGAATCTTTGTCTAGCGGTGCATGCCGCTGTATCATGAAAGTATAAATTACATTAAAATAATGGGTTGGAATTGGACAAAGCGAAGCCTTGAGTGAATAGAAATACCAGCGCAAGTATTACAACTTCGCAATTACAGCAATAGATTGGAAGCAAGGAAATGGTAATCTCTAAGGCGAGGATCAAATCATCGAAGTTTACATAGTAACAGAAGCGCATACGACAATAAATGCTGATGTATGGTGCATAGTGTGAACGTTTGAAACGGTCAATATCAAATAGCTACATACCCTGCAAAAGTACAGATTCTTCAAGGGCTTGAAATAGCACGGCTTGGCTTGGCAGACACCGTCGTATATCGCCTGATATACGTTCTGCTGATAGGTGTAAGCAGTAAAATAAGAATAACCGCTACGATGGGAATTAAATGACAACGTACTCGAGAAAATCAAAAGTATGTTATTTGCATGCACCGATACACACTTAAAAATTAATCCTAGATGGAAGAAGATGCAGCGCAATCAACTTAACCTACCTATACCGTACAGAACAAACCTAATCTGCACTATGTGAAGCATTTCGTGAATATCAATAAATTACGATAATATATATGAATTCTAAATATATACACTTTGATACGTCATAACATGAATATGTACACAAGTATAGTATAACATGTAAAATATAGTATACATTA
>NW_014038352.1:0-1020 GCF_001186125.1 Sphaeroforma arctica JP610 | reverse complement strand
TGATGTCTTCTATATCGATATATATATATATATATATATATAATTATATAAAATTTATAATTATATGAATATTTAAATATAGATCTGTACTCTCCCAAAAACACACACATAAATACATAAATGAATAAATAAATAAATAAATAAATAATATATATATAAACATGCGTACATACATACATACAAACATACATACATACATTACATACATATATACATACAAACACACACACAGAGATATATATATACATACATATATGAAAACACCCCCCCCACCCCACACACAGAGATATATATGTATAGAAATAATACATATATATGTAGATATATGTATTTATTTATATACATTTATACATATATACTTATATATATATGTATGTACTTATATACATATAATTATAAACATACATACATACATACAGACATATATATATATATATTTATGTATGAATATTTAGATATACATGTACATTGTATATTTATATTTTAATCCACACATATATATATATATACATATCCATACATACATGGATACTTACAAAAAAAGGTATACAAACATACATACATACACCCATCCATATATATATATATATATGTTTATATATATATATATAATATATATGTATATATGTATATACAAAAATATGTGTATATGTATGCATGTATATATATATATACATACATACATATATACATACATATATATGTATATATATATATACACATATACGTATATATAGATATAGATATCTATATATATACATATATATTTATATACATATACATATATACAATCACATATATATAATATATATTTATATACATCTATAAGTACATATATATAGATATATGTGTGTGTATAGTTATGTTCTATACATATATATAAATACATATACATGTACATATACATATAAATATATATATATATATATATATACACATATATATATATGTATATGTATTTATGTTCGATATAGGTATACGTGTATCCACATACACACACACACAAACACACACACACAC
>NW_014038353.1:0-8076 GCF_001186125.1 Sphaeroforma arctica JP610 | reverse complement strand
GTGGTGGGNGGGGGGGGGGGTTTGCTTGACGGAATTGTTCGAGCCTTCGAGGGTGTTACTAACTTTATTTACTATGTCCTACGTATATACTTTACTACAGTACAGAACTGAGAACCCCTCTCACAAAGCAAATCCTGAACATGGGTTGAGTTCGCTGAGTTGTTTGCAGTCGAACGAAGAACACTTCACTTACGTCTGTCTACTGTACACTTGAGATCAATGCGTCATGTGAATATAACCTTACAAGCATATAACCCATGCGTACAACCCTACAAGCATATAACCTTACAAGCATATAACCCTCAAGCATAAAACCTTACAAGCATATAACCTTACAAGCATATAACCTTACAAGCATATAACCTTACAAGCATATAACCTTACAAGCATATGACGTTACAAGACGATGTATATGTATGTATATGTAGACGAGATAACGATCATGCTACCGAAAACCGTATGTTTGGTATGATTATAACCTTTCTCTTGTCAGTCATACACAGTGCTGTAGCTTGACATACGACGACCACGGGATGAGCGTGCACAGAATAAACGTACAGATATACACTGCTTCATCTCAGAGGATTGAGATAGAGCCGTTAACGTCTGCCACGCACCCACCACCACGACTATCGAATACGGATGCTTGGGTACATAACTGGTATATTGATTTCGGATCCTCTAGGAAAGTAAAGAGATTAGTAGCAGGTCGCACTATGGTCCGAAGGACTGACCCTGTCCCCCAATTAATAAAATACCAATTGCACGGTTGAGCCTTTTGATAAACCATGGCATTTCTGGACTCAAATGATGCAGATGATCGAACGGTATAGAACTTCTCGCCCTTGCGCTTATAGCGGTTTGTGCGTGTCTATATGATCGAGTAAAGCTCTCAGGGGATGGGGGATGGGGGATGGGGCGCCTATCCGAGCAATCTCCCGGCTTTTTACAAGGGCTAAAGCGCGAGATTTTTAAGCCGCAACGAAGCGTTAAAGTTTCTGCGCTTAAGTTATCATGTTTAAGCACATATTTAAAACACACTACGCTAGGGTACCTGATGTCCAATTCTCGTTTCCTACGTTTTATTCCTACACTCCCTTGATTAACTTCGTTTTTTCCCACTCTCCCTTGATTAACTAAGTTGCGTATCGGCTGTCAAGGTCTCCTTAATATCACATTCATGTGCGGTTGTCGTCAACTGCTCAAGTTTTTGACAGCTCACAGGAACAGGGGTACAATCCATGGCGTAATATCACACACCATGCGACCGTGCAACTGTCTTAGCATCACATCTATCCTAAGCTGCTGTTTTCAAGCGAAAATAAGACGCTACGATCAGCTTGCCGCTTGAGACTCTGGGCATACAAACGCCACCCCTGATACGATGTACCTTCTTTATTTGCATTCATATTCACTACCAGTCGTACTACCTATCGATCATACCACTACTTCTATCTCGGCACCGGCACACTCGCTCGTGGCGAGAGCTCGGACAAGGGCACATCAGTATTGGCCGTGTGCATAGACCCCTTGGAGACCCCCCCAGCCGGGAATTTAGGCTCCATCTCCTCTTCATGTACCAGCTCAGGCTCTTCTGTCTGCCCATCATCAGTGGCATCCGTACTACCCCCTGGCCACCAACCCCAAAACCGGCTCGTGCGCCTCGTACTCTCCCTTCTGGTGGGCGGGCGCACTTGCACGGGAGGCTCCATCTCAGCCACCCATTCCCCACTCTCCTCTGCATCAGGCACGTCGCTCACAAGCGTGTTGGACAGCGTGTCGACATGCGACGGGGTGGTCTCTTGGTCCGTTTGTTCGCCCGTGCGGGTGCGGGTACCACTGTCTGGGTTTGGGGCTGCTTTTGCCCCGGCCTCCCTATCAGTCCCTTCAGTGCCCCCCCTTCCCGTCCCCTCCGCGTGCGTATCCGATGCGTCATCCAAAACACCCCGTTCGGTGTCGTACAAAGACGCGTGCACACCACGCTGGATATTCTCTATAGTATCCACAGAGCTATCCCGGTCTCTCTCACTCCTCTGCGCCACAACATAGTCGTCTGGGTCCGTTCCGATAGCCTGCATGTACACATACGTCTGCCCCTTGCCCTGCAACAGCCCCCCCATCACATGCTCGTCGTACACGGGATGGAACTCATCCAACGCGTCGGCCAGGGACTCGATGTGCGCTGCGCGGGTGTTGGAAGCCTCTCTGCCCTGCAGTTCATTGACAAAGCCGTCCTTCTGTGCTCGCACGCGTCGGTTGATGCGCTCCAACATGGCCCCCCTCCTGGACTCACTTGGCGGGGGGGTGGCCGCTGGCTTGGTCGGATTGTCGTATACTTGCGTCGTACTGTCGTACGCCCCGCCATCCAGTGTGTTCCCATCATGGATTGTGCCGGATGCCCTAGCAGACTGGTCGCCTGAGGTGCCTACTGTACCACCACGGCCAGTGTTCGACTCGACCTTCTCACCAAGGCTACCTACCACCTCCCCCCCACCCCACCCCGCTTCTAATACCGGTACACGCGCCTCACCACCCACATGCCCCCCCGTCCCACTGTCACCATCACTCTCACTCTCACTCGTCGCCAAACTCTCAATCTTGCGCCCGATCTCATCGTTGACAATGTCGATCTGCTCATCCAGCGCCACGGCGTCGGCGTGTTCCTGTTGCGCCGCTTTAAGCTCACCGTCCCCCACCTGCCCCCGGTCCACACCACCCCTAAATTCTGTCCTGGTCTCAGATAGGCCCTTATCTAGGCCCCTTGTATGCCCGCCAACACCCCCCCCGGGGCCATTCCCCTCTCCACGCGCACTTGGCCTGTCACTCCCCTGCGCCGCTCCCTTGCCCTTGGCCGGTAGTACCCCGTCGTGTCGCAGGCGGCGTTCGACCACCTCAGGCGCTACGTCGGTGTCGAATGTGTACACGCTCTGTGGCCTCGCCTTGGCTGTCCGTTTGCCATCGCTGCGGTGTGTCTTCACAACGTCTCGTGTGTCCGTGGCACGGCCCTCGTCTACTGATGCGGTAGTAGCAGGCTGCGCCGTGCCGGTTTCCCCAGGGTTCGTCCCGGTATGGTTTGGGCTCGTCCCGGAATTATTCGACGGCCTCTCGGCGATGTCGGATGTTGTCCTACTTTCGTTAGACTTTGTCTCTGACTGGTCGGATTTTATCTCCGGGTTATCCGACGGTCTCTCGGCGCTGTCGGATGTTGTCCCACTGTCGGATGTTGTCCCACTGTCGTTAGATTTTGTCCCGGAATTGCCCGATTTTGCCCCGACATCATCCGACCGCGTTCTCCTGATGCTGTCCGTATCTATCCCGGAATCGTCTGTAGCCACTGGGCTGCGTCTAAAGAGTCCGCTACCCGGGAGAGAGAACTTGAAGGCTTCCCACATCGCATTGCCTCCTTGTTCGTGCAAATTCTGATCCGCCAACACATCACGGAAGAAGACGGCTGTCATTTCCTGTGATGGGTGTGGGTGTGTATGGGCCGAGGTATGTACGTATGAGACAGGTGTACAACCCATGGTATGAAGTAGGTAAATCCCTGTGAAGGTGTAAGTGACCTACATAATCCTATGGACAAGGTCGACATATGGGACATACACGCGTACAGATGTGCGAGAGCGTACACATAAGCGTACACTACACACTATGTAGGGGGTAGTGAACGAAAAACGGTTATCTGAGGGTATGGAGGAAGCGTACTCATAAGCGTACACTACACACTATGTAGGGGGTAGTGAACGAAAAACGGTTATCTGAGGGTATGGAGGAAAGCGTTTGGAAGAGCCAAAGACTACCACAGCCTCAACAGACGAGGGAAGTGGACATTTGGGCTATACACGCCGGTGCAGTGCATCGACAACGGTTGTGAAAGTGCTACGATGGATATGGACATGAACTCTGAGAAGCCAATCATGTATGTATGTCACTACAGGCTTCCTTGTGTTTTAGTATATACCACTGACCCAATCGATGGTCATGATACGAAGATGCGGTGATAAGCGGCTACATTGAAGCCTCTAAATACATACTATTACTATGGGGACAAATGTAGACCCACAGGCTCACCATATAAAACCATAGCTATACGGATCGGATTGCCACTGATACTAATGTGGGCGATCGAGACAGAACATATCCGCTTATTAGCGACTATATATATATATACATATACATATGTATATATATATATATATAATCTTGATAGGCCTACGACATATCGAACGCTGACCACGGGTGGATTCGCTGGGGGACCGCCCTGCCAGCAGAGTCACGGAGATGTAGTGCGAATGTGCGCACATTATGTGTATATACCACCACACAAACAGTACGTATTCTCACCTGGAATTCTACATCGGCCATGGTGGCTTGCATGGAATTCTGCATCAGTGTCTGTGACGCAACGTACACCGGTTCTGAAGCAATAACCCATCCGAAGAACTCGTTGGTGGTCTCTGTATAAACGCGACAGGAAGTCAAACGTTAACGTTTTCAAGTTTCATTCCCAGTGCAAATGAAGGCGATTAAAGTCTAAAATGGGTTGAGCACCATTGCAGTAGGCGCGGAGGAAAGATTAGTGAACCAGTGAATGGGTATGGGACATGGAAATAACCTTTTCAATCCCAGAACAGATGAAGGCGATTAAAGTTTAAAATGTATTAAACGCCGTTGTCATAGACTCGGGAGAAGGTTCAGTGAACCAGTGAATGGTTATGAGTTGTGGAGAGACGGCAACGGCATTCATCCTTGTAGCTGTGGCCGTCGATAGAAGGATGGGATAGAGGTTCCCAATTGACACAGTAAATACAATCGTAATGATCGTAGATACAAACGCTTAGTAGTCGTAAATACAATAACTTGACAGTCGTAAAGACAAAGATTTCGAGTATTGATGATATATTTAAGTAGGTAATGTGTTTGTGGCCTACCTGTCAGCACCAAAACACGTACACGCGTATCGCCTCACAAATGAATACAACAGGCTTTCACCTACTTCCGTACATACTCATATATATATATAATCAAACATATATCAAACATATATATATATATACATACATACATACATATATATATATATATATATATACATACATATATATATATATACATACATATATATGTATATATAACTGGATATATCTCCATCGATTGGACGGGCAGGGAATGTGTGCAGTGCCAATACAATCGCTTGGTTTTAGTTCAGACAACTCCAATGGGAAATGACACAGTCAAAAGACTCTGAAACAATTAGACATGTGCGCGATAAATGAGTGTCAGGTGCTGCACCACCTGTTAATATATATCTCGGTCATAAACAATCACAACCAACAAGCATTGGTTCTATGTAAAGTGCTGTCTGTATATACCACATACACCACATACTTCAATGTATCATATTACATACAGCAGAGATATACATACCTTGGAACCAGGGCTCTTTGTAGGTATTCGCCATGAGCTGACTCAGGGCCTTGGTGGTGGTTTCTTGCGTGATAAGCCAATAGGCGAAGTCTACAAACACTTGCTTGAGATCTGGATCGGCTAAGAGCTGTGTCACCACCGCTCCCAATAGCTCCTTGACCTGATTTGAAAAAAAAAAGGGATTGGATTGGATTGGATTGTAGGAAGTCAGTGACCGATGCAGCGAACAAACAAAGGATAGAGCTCTGGAATATGTATATATATATATATATATATAGATAGATATAGATAGATAGATAGATATATATATATTGATACACACACACAAACACAAACACACACATATATATATAAATATATACCTAACTAGCAAACTATCTATCTATCTATCTATCTATCTATCGATCGATCTATCTAATATATATATATATATACATATATATATAATATACATATATATATTTATATATACATACATATATATATATATATCCATATATATATAGACAGAGGCTGTGGCACTACAATTCTTCGGCCCTATGGCAAAATTAGGATGGGTTGAACAAGCGCACACGAGTGTCCATACCTACGTAAACAATTGACGCAAGTTTATCTATGGTTTCTAATTTGGAACGGGAGTATTTTATCAGTAATAAATGCATGACTACAAAAAAAATACCGTTGAAGTTCAAATAAAGTTGCAAACCACACAGTATAGAGTACCCCTCAGATCGGATGAAGGTCATTGTCACATTCAAAAGTACGACTCCATCACCTCAAGGATCAAAGTACGCGACTGCCTATCAGATTAGGGTTTGTTTTGAAAACCCTAAAACCCAGTCGGCGACAGACCAGAATCTAATACGATCAGCTACACTCCCATCGCACTTAGCCCATCGAACGCACACAGCTACAGAGAACATCAGAATGGCACACAGACACAGTGTGCATGCGTGTGTACTGTAACACACGTGGATTTATACAAGTGCACGAACATAACAGTATATACATACATCTCTGTGAGTTGTACGGTTGCCCCCTATTGCGAGCTTATACATGTCAACGTGTTCACGCACGTTTATGTTAGGCACAGTATCAAGCATGAATACAGACTATAGGCAGAGAGGGAGAGCGAGAGAGACACAGATGCAGAATCAAGACCAGCAGTGCAACCAAAACAAAACAACAGCACTGGCAATAACTTCCGATATAACTGTCGCATTCGCAGCCCTTTGAACGTAACGCAACTCTACCAGCTCATACCCATACACCCGTCCCCATGTATGTGCATCTGCAGCATGACTCATGCACAGGCTTATGATGACAAGCTAATCTATGGTGCAATTGCGCCAGGTGAAGTATGTGCTTCCTATTATAATTAGAACAAGCTGGTCTATGGTGTAACTGTGCCAGGTTCACTATGTATTCCTTATTAGAACTACAATTAGCTAATCTACGGTGTAACTATGTCAGGTTCACTATGTATCCCTTATTTTAACTATAATAAGCTAATCTATGGTGTAACTATGTCAGGTTCACTATGAATTCCTTATCATAACTATAACAAGCTAATTAGTGTAATTACGCCAGATTCAATACGTATTCAGTAGAATCGGACAGCTAGTACTGGCCACCCACCTTTGCAATCGAGGTGGGATCATTCAGCACCAGGGTCAGTAGTGCCACTATAGCCGCCTTCACATCCTCACGGCCCGAGAGGCTAGTGATAAACTCGGTGGACTTTTCGAGCGTACCTACGTCCGTTAGCACCTGCCCGCAACCAAAACAAAGTGGGTTAAAGGTTCAGGTGTGTATCTAGTCAAGAACAGACGTGTATGTGCTGGGTTAGAGGTTTCAGGTGTGTATCTAGTCAAGCACAGACGTGTATGGGCGGGTCATGATCTGACCTGCCAGGCATGTCTCTACGAAGAGTGCGAGAGAGAGAGAGCGACGATTGAGAACGTCTGGGTTCGAGATATGTATCGGGCGCAGAATACTGAATATGACACGCCATGTATACAATGCCACAGATTCGCACGTGTCATAATGCCACAGATTTGCACGTGTACACTTGCGGGGCAGGTGAGAGTATTCTCTGGAAGGCCCACTGGGGACAACAGAAAAGACTATAGCCACGACTGACAGGAGAACACGTCAACCACACAAAGAGACAGACAGCCTGTACCACTACTGGGATCATATGATCCGATATAATCAGTGGTATTGCTATGTATGCATGTACGCAAACACTCTGGGGTTTAGAACATATACTGGTGCCATGACCTATTAGATCGAGTGTTACCATACACGCACTACTCGTAGAATATGACTCGACATGGAAACTGGAATGTATGCTTTCTAAATAATACAATTTGAAAACAAATGTGCTGCCACCAATAATTATAGCGTGTAAAAGAAGCTTCTCCTGTGGTGTGGAGAAAATGAGCTACTCATTCCAGAATAGCAGTTATAAGCGAAGTAAGCCTCATACAGCAACACATGAGAATACTCAGAAGTATGTACATGATTATGTATATGAAAAAATTATATACAAGCATATATATATATATATATATATTCACCCACCCACCCACCCACATATATATATATATATATATATATATATGTGTGTGTAGTACATATATACAT
>NW_014038354.1:0-8083 GCF_001186125.1 Sphaeroforma arctica JP610 | reverse complement strand
ATATATATATATATATATATATATATATATATATATATATATATATATATATATATATATATATATATATATATATATATATATATATATATATATATATATATATATATATATATATATATATATATATATATATATATATATATATATATATATATATGTGTGTGTGTGTGTGTGTGTATATATATATTCTTATTAGTACTACAAGATATGTAAGATACTTCTGTATTGTTCCATTAGACTCTGGTCTCTATAATTCGTATATTCGCGTGACAATGACACTACAACTTTGTTATCTTAGAAGTCTATCTAGTTTTTAATGCATCTTAATCTGCCATTATAAACAAAAAAACCTGTTATTGACCGATAGACGCGATTAGATGCACACCTCAATGCAGCATCCTTGAATAACGAGTAAAATTTCAACCGAGGAAAAGGATCTCCTGCTTCCGCGACATCTGCTGCAAACGACAGGCTGGCCCGTATTTGCTCTCCATCGTTCGCGTTGAGTCGCATATATTCTTTCCTTTTCCTCTTTCCGACATGGTTTTGACTATTGTTAGAGCCGAACCGGCCCATGTCACTTTCAGCTGGAAGTTTTGTGAGCGTTGACACTTCTAATTCTATCTCGGCACACTCGACGTTCGCATTAGTGAAGCTCGCACTTCGCTGCATCGTGGGAAAAAAACCCGTCTCCTACCTATCATTGAAGTCTAGCAATTGTCAAACACCGGAATTTGCTTGTCAATATTGTTAAATGATGTAATTAAGTGTCTGTGTAGTATTTATGGAAAGGAGATATCTACTGCTGGCTTCAATATCGGAACTCGCTAGAGTACTAGTATTTAATCAAAAATATGTATCGCTATACATGAATAATATAGTTCTCGCTATGAATTTACAATATTCCAGTGCAGACTGTAGTCACTGTAAATACCTCAGTGCAGTGTATTTAGTTAGATATTTTTTTAAGTTACACACTCATAAAAATCATAGCTAAAAATACTTCGTCTGAAAAACACACATAAAAAATTTAGGCCAGGCGGCAGACGTCCAGTCCCCAGGGCACCAGGACCCAAGCCCCCAGGCCCCCAGGCCCAAGCCCAGGCCAACCAACTATTTCTATTTTTATATAAATAAGTGTATTATTATTGTAAAAACAATTTATGCATAATCATAGCCTTCTAAATAAATTAAACAGCATAATGTTATGTGCATGACGTCAGACAGGTTTTAAACCCATGGTTTTTCGGAGGAGCAATAAACCGAATGGCAGCTGTCAAAAAGGGATGACGAATATGTCGGAAAGGCGTTGTCAACCATGACAGCCACTGAGTGATTTCAGTACTCCAGGAGTAGCTGGTTCACAAATGAGAGTCGTTTATTGGTGAGAAATGAACTAGTATATCTACTGGTGGAGACCGTTGTAGAGGATGCAGTAAATACTATTAGCCAAGGAATTATATGGGTTTTGATTGAGTATAGTTCCCTTTGAAGAAGAAGCAAGACAACAATTCCGAGGATTGGGAAAAGGTAGAAAGTGTATAAATATGATTGAAAGTAGATGTAAGAAAGCATATGTTCTAAGGTTAACATCTTGTTTACTAAACAAATTATAAAAAAGGTTTTTCAGTTTGAGTAATAGAGCTTACTCCAAACTTTTCCTTGACTTTGTAGCAAATTTATCCTGAGCACTGAACAAGTAAACCCAAACTTTTTATAAAGGATACAATCTTTTCTATAACATGACGGGAGAGAAAGTGTTTGTGAACACTACTCATGAGAGCGTGTACAAGTGGTCCCAAACTTTGCATGCACTAACTGGACAGCGAGATCATGTTACATCAGGACTCTTGCCGGCTGGTGAGTGCGCGAAGAAAAGGGATATCATTTTGCATGAATTTCTCTCTCCTGAAGTGAGTCGAGCGGTCCATAGCATGTTACCTGAAGATGTGAGATCTCCGGTGTGGTCTATGGCTGCTCTGGCAAGTTATGCTAAGTCTCTACAACCTCTGCTGAATATCTTGGACAGCACGATCAAGTCACTCAGTGAAGAGTTGAAGTTGGATCGAGAATTACGGTTGCAATATTTTGAAGAATATGGTAATCTTGCCTATGAAGCATTGCTAGCAAAATAATGGCATAAGCTTGTATCGGTACTAACCAGCAAGCTGGGAAGCAAGAATTGGTCTGGAAGGGTCAATACGAAGAAGACGAGTGTAACAACAGTAAATCAAGTGGCAGCGACGCTTAAAGTAATATAAGTCTACGAGAATGAGGAGCGAGTGGTAGGATTGGTAACTCAGCCTACCGCAGAAGAGGTGACGGGAAATCAGTTAGGGGACAAACTAAAATTGTCAGTAGGTGACGTACATGCACGATTGTGTACCGTAGCAGTACTCTTGGCTCAAGGTCATCAGAAGGAACATGACAAATATCAAGACATACTGGCAACTTTTCAAAGACATGTAGATACGCATGAAGGTTCAGTCTATACCCTGCTTACCCAGTGTGGACCGTCTGAATTCGTGAAAGCGGGTATGTCTTGTATGTTGAGTGAAGAAGACCGGGGCTCACTGTGGAATGAGCAGTTGATTACGACTGCCACTCAGCCGGAAGCCAGGATCCATATGTTGGTTATAGATAGCACTCCTAAAAACGACCGTGAAATCTTTCGGGTGGTCTATCATATGGGAGGGATAGCCAAGGCTGCGGAAGTATTGAGAGGTATGATAGCAAGCAAGCACAAGGCGGTTTCTCGGCCAGTAGTAGTAGTAAGAGCATTACAACCTTCAGTAGCAGTAGGAGGCAGAAGTGCACCTCCACCAAAACAGCAGGCTACACCAAATGCTGGATTTACTGGCTGCCATGAATGTGGTTCCATGGAGCATAAAAAGTATCAATGCTCGATGTGGAAAGAGAAACGTGTAGCCCGCCGGAAGACCGCAAGAGAGAATGGGGCGCGTAGAGGTGGACAGCCAATCAGACGTATGTCACCCGCTGGTTCATGACAGCCAAACTTTCCTCCATTCAAAAATATGGGACTAGTAGGTGCAGTGTGGACATATGCACCGAACCCAGTGGCAAATGGGCTAGTATCAACACCAGGTACAACGATGGCAGGTCCAGATCCGGTAGCAGCGCATGCACCGATAACGGGGCCGCATTCAGCAGCAGACACTGGACAATCTGCAACGATGACTCAACCATTCGGACACATGGTAATGAATCATACTGCAGGTAATCAAGTGGTAGGGGCTCTTCATCAGCCCGTGTGGGACCATCAACAGAAAGGGAGCAACACAAGAGCATCGGGTCACTGAAGAGGGGCGGTGGATGAGGAAGTAATCAATGGCATGGAAATAAAAGCGTACATGGACACAGGTGCTGACCACTTTGATTTTTCTACCATGTACTAAACTTCTGCAACTATCAACAACAACATATAGAGGAGGCCCATTTTCGGGCATATGCACTCTAGAAACTCTCGCACCTACATTACAAACTAGTGTAAATATACAACTGAATACGTGGTGCAACAATGCGAATGCTAAGATAGAGGAATGTTTGGTTGTACCATTCTTGCCGTATGACTGTGCCATTCTTGTAGGGATAGATACGCTACGCACACCACAATAGCATTTAATGTGGAAGGGACAAGACCTCATAGTAGGGATAATATTATTTATTTCAAAAATGGCAAGTATGTATGATACAATGTATGAACATATGGTATGGCTCTCATAGTCGCTGTAGTGGTTCAGGAAAGATTGATGGGAAGAAGTGGTCAGTAAATTCCCGTTTGAAGCTTGGGCCAAGTGAGTCGACAATGTAAGATATGTGCTGAGTCAATTCGGGCCGGTGTTGACAAAACACTGTTTCTATCGAATGTTCCATATATTCGCTTGCTGACCTACTAAGTAGAGTACCCACCTCTGTGGTACGGATCGGGTCTGCACCGTGTAGTGCCGCGGAATGGGTTAGTGCAGAGTACGAAATACCAAGAAGGACCAGGTTATCCGTCATAATCCGGTGCCTTCTACGGAACTTGCACAGGTGCTTATGGATGCAACAACAACCATATCACAGGTGGATGCGATTGGAGCCACGGTAATACCAGAAGTTCCAATGATAAAACCATATCAGCCCGTATTTGACACACTTATGAAGGAACGTACCATGGATGCTGATCCTACACACCTCCTAAGACTTCCTGACCATATGGCGTGGACAGAGATGCAGCATCAAACAAAGGAGGACTTGGGGGCCTTACCTGGGAAAGAACAAAGGGAATACGGTGGAATATATCAGTTAGCTGCTACGATTGGGGCGCCTCTTGCATTAGCCGACGCCCTCATTGCAGACATACAAAAAGTCGCATATGATTCTACTAACGTGAAGTTTCTAAATGTACCACCCTTAGTGATCAGAGAAAAGACAGGAGCAGTTTCTAGGTCGACCTTTTATGTGGACAACAAGCCTGAAAAGCAAGCCATCTTAAAAGTTACAATCGACGCGTGGGAGGCCGCAGGGATCATAGCACCCGTATCACAACAAGCTGCGGGAGGGTGATGCTCCACTCAGTCTTCAAGAAGCCAAGTGTTGTGCCAGTGGATGCCAACGGTTGGCGCACGTGTATCAATCTCAAGATTGTGAATAAGGAATTAGAAGCCACTCCTTTTTACACCGACTGAGAAAGAATATTTGTCACACGTTCAGGGTAAGAATTGGATTACAGTCGCTGATATGGGGCAGATTTTCTGCCAGCTCATGGTAGATGAGCAATCTCGCAAATACCTCACGTTCAATACGCCGTGGGGACTATACACATTCGTCGGGATGCCCTTTGGACTCAAAGAGGCATCCTGGAGGATGCAACAGGCTCTAGGGATTATCTTTGGGTTCATCTCTTGTATCCACTGGTACATTGATGACATCTATTTGGACACAACGAACCGTCTGAACAATGGAATATATTCCACATGTGTATTGCTCGCTGTATCGAAATGAATGTGCAGCTTCGCATTAGCAAGTGTTCATTCGCAGCGTATAGGACATTCGTGGTACTGTTAGGAAGGGCGGTCGGCTTTCGGGGCAGCAGCATTACCGATGACCGACTTCGGGACCTCCTTAATTTGTCTCCTTCCACATCTCAAGACCTCACGCGCTCATATTACCACACTGTGGTGTGGTGGAGTGACGTCTTCCAAACTTTGCCAGGGTAATGGCATGCATCGCGGATCTCTTGAAGAAAGATGTACCGTTCCTGTGGACACCACGCCACCAGCTGGCATTTGAAGAGTGTGCTTACCTTCTACGGCATTGCGCCACTCTTGTATAACCCACGATGGAAGAACAACTTAGCATATTTTCGGATGCGTGTGATTCCGTAGGACTTGGTGGGGTTTGTGTGGTCACTCGGCATGGGCGCATGTAACCCGTGACTTTTGCTGGCTCCAAGTACGATGCTACACAAAAGGCATATCACATCCTTGACAAAGAGTTATTAGGGGCAGTATTTACTGCTCAAAAGAACATGGCAGTCATCCGACGCTCGGTACCTCCAGTACGCTTGTAAACAGATCACCAACCATTGGTCTCAATCTGTGCTCGTCAGCCACATGATTTTCCTGACACTGTCAGATATCGAAGACAACAGCGATGTCATGGCGTGTTACGCGATTTTGATAATGAGGTATTTTATGTTCGCGGTGAGGACAACCCAGTCGCGGATGTTATGTCTCGCCTTTGTCAAGGCATTTCTCCCATTATGAAGGTCGGCAGAGGACTGACGGAGCTGTCCGTCCCATTCTCGGACCCTCTTGTGTGCAAACTTATCTCCTCGAAACAACAGCTGTCCAGTAAATGGGTTGCGCGTCTGGAACAGAAATACTGGCCACATAATCTCGATGCCTTTGCCTTACCAGGCAACCAGCAGCTACCTGCATATGTAATAGTCGGGCCTCCACATTAGACTCTATTTTATAAATGTACTCTTAAGCAGTACGTAAAATATAAACGTACTCTTAATAGTACAAGGAACTTAAGTTTCCTAAATGGTTTTTAACGGCTTTATTAATTAATACCTTTTCCATTTTACATATCAGATGTTTGGATGAAGGCCATTACAAGGCCCGATTAAAATGTCAAAGATAGGATTCGGAATAGTTTTATTAATAGAACTATATTTTATTCCAAATCTATTTATATCTGAATATTTCGGTAGCGAGATGGCTCAACCGAAAATAGGTTTCTAGGGACTATTAATGTTGCCTAGTTGATCATCCGTTCAGCCAACCAGATGTGCCAGTCTGATGATGCCAAGTCGGTAATTCTTGATAAGTGGAAAGTTATTGGATACGATAATAACAAAGACATCAAGAGTATTTTCTTTTTCTTGTTACTATTTTTTTTCTAAAGATAGGATTTTATGAGTCTCTCGGATTCGCCCCAACGAAACATACCATAGTTTCTAATAGAGCGACAACGAAACACTAAATAATATCCCTTCGGTGAAAACAGTACTGAGAGGGTTATATATAGGTAATGTCTCAGCCTCACAATCCCTCAGAGTATTGCTGTTTTCACGAGGCATACCTAACTTTACTAAAAGACTCATTTCGTTTATTTACTTTGAATATCACGATACTTAGATTTTACCTACGCGTTTAATTACTCTAAGGCGTTAATATCGCCTTGAGAGACCGAAACTTACACATACTGTTCTCCCACGCTGGATGGTGAAGCGTTCGCTCGGTTCTGGGGCGACCCTTGTGTTAACATGTATTTGAATCCTCCATTCGAATTGCTTCCGGAGGTGTTGGCCAAAGTCAAGCAGGACCAGGCTTGAGACACTCTCATAGCCCCATACAGACCTGAGGCTGAATGGTTTCCACTCTTAGAATCTATGGTTACAGACACACCCATCTGCATACCTCCGGAACCGTCTACCTATTTAAAGCATGGCCACACGCAACAGTCAGCACCACGATTCTATACCATGGGAGTACGGCTTGGCCCCCGGCGGCCGTATCGGCTTGATGACACGTGGGCACGACTTCGGCTGCCGATATCCACCACCACGCAGCCCCCAGCACAACCAGTAGGCATTTTAACGCACACCACCACTACTACGTCGTGTACACAGCCCAGGCGGAAACATATGCCCACGAGGGCTGACCGCCTCGCCCTCGCGGGAAGTGTGCTTGCTATGACGCCACCGGTGGAGTGCCTGGAGCACAGTTTACGCAAAGCTGAGGCTACTGCCTCGCAGTTTCTGGGGCAGGGTAATGTCGTTGGGCCCTTGATGGATGGTTCCCAGGTTTTTGTTTTATATTGGATCCATTGGCTGTCGCCCAATAAGGCGTGCCTACGGCTGTGCAGCAAGACACAGTGAGTGCACCGATTAACCCGACTGGGGCGCGACGTACTATCCCTGCTGCCCTCCCGCGTCTGACAGTAGACCATTGGATGATACTGCATGCGTGCCCATCTCGCAAGCTATGGGGTGTGCCCCTGTCAGCATCACAGGTTGTCAGTAGCATACTGTTTGAACATGACTTATACTCCCACTACGGGGTGCATAGGTTGGAACATGTGGTGCGGGATATCCTTGGTTGGGACGGTCTTCGTGAGCAGATCCGCGTGGTCTATTTGGTCTGTGATTTCTGTCAAGGGCATTATAGGCCATGCTCCTAAAGGGCTGTTGCAACAACCTTCGCCCGCCTCGGGTGGGGCTGCTGGTTGGAACCTCGATTTTGTCACATTCAAAGAAGCACCAGAAGGGGAGGCACATGTCCTATGCGCGACAAATATGGGTTCCAACCTTCTGGCCGGCCGAGTCTTTACGGTAAGAGGAGAGCGTTCCAAGTCAACTTCGAATGTCATTCGCTTCGTCCAAGAGCAGATTCTTCCGTGGGGAGTCCCACGAGTCATAAAGGGCGACCCGGACTCTGTCTTTGTAATGAGCCGGGCCTCCACATTAGACTCTATGTATAAACGTACTCTTAAAGCAGTAAGCAAATTATAAACGTACTCTTAATAGTACGAGGAACTTAAGTTTCCTAAATGTACTCTTAATAGT
>NW_014038355.1:6214-8085 GCF_001186125.1 Sphaeroforma arctica JP610 | reverse complement strand
CTCCTAGACTTGATCGTAACCAGTTCCTATAACTAGTTATTATAACTAAGCTGGTTGTTAGAACTAGGCTTGGTTGTCATAGCCAACCTAGTTACTGCCTATAGACTAGCTACTAAACCTACGCCAGATAGTATAACTAAACATAAATATTACAATCAGACTAGTTTTTATAAACTAGACTTAGACACTGTAACACAACCAGTTGCTTTAATTAGACTAGTTGCTATTTCTAGGCTAGTTGCTACAACTAGACTTAGATACTGCCACTAGCTATAGATACAATATAGCTAAACTTAAATTTTTTAAATACACTAGTTACTATAAATAGACTAGACACTACAATCAGGCTAGATATGTCTAGTTATACTAACTAGTCTTGTTTTCGTATGTAAGTCTAGTTTATAGTAACTAGGTTATATTGGTCTCCAAATCTAAGTTCAATCCAAGTTCAAGTAACCATCCTCGGTATAGTATATATAGTCTAGCTATAGTATTCAAGTTAAACCATAGTATCTAAAAGTCTATTATTTAATTAACCTGTCTAAGTATAGTAGTTATGTCTCGTTATAGTAACTATTAATCTTTAAGACAAAGAAGACAAGCGCAGACTTCAAACCACAAAACAAGTAACACGTGGGTGAGGACAAGCACGGAGAATAAAAACAATCAAAAGTTACTCGAGGAAGAATATATGCTTGGGCGATCGGCTTTATTCATGTGTATTGGCTTAGCTCGAGTTGGTATTTCACTTTTCGCCTCACCGAACTTCAAAACTAGTAGTACCTAAAGCAGTTTACATATGCCAAGCCCCAATTCAGAAGAGATCAACGTTTGTTTCCACCTATCTGACTGTACTTGAGAAGCCTCCGTTAAACTATTTCCTCCAGCAGATTTACCTTTCCAGTCTGGAGCACAAACACCAACCTTAGTTGCTAAGGGCAATTCTTTACCCGTTAAAAGCTCCTCTATAACAAATTTGCTGCATTGTTTCCGCATAGCAGTTCTGTTTCCCCCTTTGGTGTTAGAAAGACCATGGAAGCCATCGAGTCCACGTTGGAATCCGATGTCGTAACAATCAACCACGCTGTCCCGTGGTAACACGACTCGTAGACCAATGGTACCAGAATCTTTTATAGATAAGGTATTCAGAAGAATATCGTCACAGTGGGCTCCTTGGTCATCCACGTAGTCAAGTAGTTTTTTAGATGTCGCCGCGTACTTCGACATGAGATTCTTGCTCAAAAACATGATTCGTGGGAGGATGATATTGTAGGCGCCCTTACTATCAATTTCCCTATCTCCAAAGAGCTCAGACATGACGTATTCATACGAATCGTCTCTGGTCTCTATACGACGTGCAAAAGTACCAACTGGTCGTTCAGGATACAGACACCACCATCGATAAAGACATAATATTCCATCTTTGCTTACCAAGAGATCGTCGTCGAGTACCAAGACTGCGTCTGTCCTGATGTATGGCAAGGGTAGTATCCAACGATTGTTCATAGAGTTTTTGGTAGCAGACAAAACCATGACTCCGTCGATTTCCGGTGCGGCTACATCAGGGTTGTTCCACACCAATATTATGCGATCAACTAGTGCTTTCATTTCAGAAGACTGTAGTTTTCGCATATTGTTCACAACAAGATCAAACCTAGCGCCCAACTCGAAGGTGCAAATAACTACTGAAATTTTTTTAAAGTCGCCCATGGTGCCCATTCCTCCTGCTTGCCTTCGTAGTGGATGAGACCCTTGCAAAAAGTCACCCACACCAAGGGGCCAAGATATAGGCAATCCAGATGAAAGAGACAACGCTGTGCGGAGGTCACCACATCGTTGACCTGACCAGTTGGTAAAATGGATCTTTGATG
>NW_014038355.1:1431-4921 GCF_001186125.1 Sphaeroforma arctica JP610 | reverse complement strand
CCGCATCTGGTGTAGGTGTAGCATTACTACACCACCATTAAACTGCAAAGGAGTAAGACCGTAATCTTCTGGACATGTATAGTTGGGCTGAAGGTAGCGCAATTTATCTGGCTGCTCTCCACAAACTAGACCACCTGGCACCACAGTAGAAAATGGGATTGGCCATGCACACTTTTCGGGAAACCTCTGACACAGAGAACCGGTGTCTATGGACATCCCTATATATCCAGTCTCGTCGTGGTTAAACAATTCAGAGATATCCCCAACACCAGCGACATCCAGATCTATATACAAGGCCTTTTCCACGTCTAGCAAAATTTCTTGCAAGAAGAACTTACAGTGCGCTGAGATGTGAATATGGGGGCTTATGTGCAAGAGCAGACCTGTCCACTCGACGCACCAACGATAATCATACGTTGAAAGAAGCACTGTTCCAGGTTTGAAAACGGAATTGAGTGTCTGAAACCAGCTACTCATTTCGTCACGGACGTCATCCGGCACAACCATATGAACATGAACGGTACTTTTCGTTGAAAGCAGCACCGAGGTTATCATTGCTCGAGCGTGGCTGGTGCGCGCTTCGTCAAAGACGGTTACAATGTGCAAGCGCTCATTCGCATCGTGTTCTGCGCCAATCTGCTAAGAAAGACAATATACCTTGGTCAGTGAAGCACCGCATTGTCAGTTTAGAATATAGTGAGCTAATATTACGACAAAACGAAAGCAAAATTTTCGATACATACTTCTGAAATGTTCCACCATAAGACTAGAAGCGAGCAGATGGAGAGCACGAGTTTTTTAACTCCCCGACGAATTTTCCATTTTGATTTTCTAGTGTCGTAGTTTGGTTTCGTGTTCATCATTAAAGCTCTTAAAGTTTTGAACTTGGTTGTCACCCTTATACAGTCCAAGGTCCTGTCAAGTCTCCCGAAGTCACAAGCTAAAATAGACTGCTACTGTTAAGAGTATAGAATGGTATAAAGCGTAATTGTATGTCCTTTATATACAACCTCAACTTTTGGTATTGTACTCAAGGTGTTTGTGCTAGTGTTCAGCCGCTTGGGTTGGCCAGATTCCGGGAGCATTGAACTAGTTCCAATTAATTTGTTCAGTTTTAAAACTCTATCTATAAGCGGATCAATTTTATGAACATTGGTGCAGTTTATAAAAAATAAAAAATTATTACAAAATATTTTACTATTTATAATTAGATATTTGTTTATTATTAATATAATTTTTAAATACGAGAATATGGTCAGTAATACATATTCTTAGATAAACCTGGGTTTATTGGGGTTTATTCAGGGCATTAAGTAAACCCAGGTTTTAGGGTTTTAGGGTTGATCAGATTTCTGATTGAAACCCGTTCTACTTCTCTGGTAAAACGTACATGCGAGTCCATGTGCGTTTACCAGGTAGTGAACACATTGGTATATGGTAGATAGGAAATATTCAATAAATAGCCAATGCCTCCCTGTTCGTTCAAGGAGTACGTTGAGATATAGTTATTTGATGCGTATTTACCAATGTAGTTAGGGTGTGTGCCGGGACTGCCTGGACTGCCTGGACTGCCTGGACTGCCTGTGCACATAGTAGTAAATAAACAGCTATTTTTAACTGAAATAAATATCAATATTTCTCTGCTCTGAAGTATTGTTTTATATTTGTAACAACAGTTGCCTCCCCTATGTGTTGAGGTAGGACGCTTTCATTCTAGTCACCCCTGTCACTTGTGGCCGTATATACATGCATCATCAGCGGCGGAGTGCGCTAGTGCTTCGAATATTTAGGGCCATAGCTTAGCTGAGCGTTCTATATCGAGTCGAGATATCAAATGCAACTACTGTGTACACTTACTGTAGTGTGAAGTATACCAGGAATATATAGTATGAAAGTAATGAAAAATGAGTGCGCTTCTCGCCGGATTGGCGACGTCCCCTCAGTGCGCAGTCAAGTTCTTCGTCTTCTCATCGAAGAAAGGGAAGACGACGCCACATATCAGAGGCGTGTGGATTGACAAACCCATGTTCCGCCTGTGCTGGCAGAGCAACGACTCGTCAACTGACTTCCAATCATGTAAGTTAATAACTGTACTAGTATATAATCCCTCATATGCTGATGTATGGTCTGTTGTTTTCCAATTATCCAGTGTTGCTCATTCGAGTTTGTATGATGATTTGAACTATACAGACGTGGGCGAACACATTGTCGCGACATGTTCGGATATAGTGTAGTGGCTGTAAGAATAATATTAAATTCCACTATGTGAGGCCGCTTGAGTCACCGCTGAACAGTATGTCATTGTATAGGATCATAAATATATATCCACCGAAGCCGACATCCGCTCATATTGTATTCAGTCAACTGCAACCAGGCAATTGCACTGCCAGTGTATGTACATCGCAAATCATCCAACAGAATATTATAAGTTTACTGAAAACTAAATATCCGAATATATATCAAAATTAAAGTCATACTGTTTGGTAAGGTACATTTATTTTATACAATCATGGATGGGGTCCTTTCAGGTATTGCAAATACATTTGTGCACCTGTGAACATCCCCGTATTACTGTACGATGTACTTTTGTTTATTTAATTGTCCTCATGTTTGTGAATGTATTCATACCATATGAAAAATTTACTTCCACACCACACTACATCATACACACACACACACATATATATATATATATATATGTATGTGTGTGTGTGTGTGTGTGTATGTGTGTTTGTGTATGCATATACAACTACACATATATATACATACATATAAAGTTGAACATATACGTGTTGAATATATATATATATATATATATATATATGTATGTATACTTTTCCGTCACTCACCGTTCACCGATGCCCCTGCAGAAGAATAGCGTCGCGCTTTTACTTGTTGCGTGCTTCCTCCGCTAGCCGTAAGTGTCGTCATCGTGTTAGTTCGCCATTTGCTAGGTACCTTGACTACTGGGGCCGATCGATCACTTACCCCATCCTTTGTCATCGATGCTGCAACTGTTGGTGCGTTGCGCAGTGCCTAGTCGTTCACTATAGAGGGCAGTCGAATCTCCAGCGTGAAGAGTGCCCTCGATTTTGCAATGCCCCCTACCAAGCGTGCAACTAACCTTGCTGAATGGCAGAAATCTCTCGCTGACCCTACGCCTCTCGCGACACTACGAATGAGCGCCGCATCATGGCCTAACGTTGCCAACAATGTTCCCCCTTGGTAGATGTCATTGCCGCCGTGTACAATGGTAATGTACTTACCGCACAGAAATGAACTATGACGCCCAGGAAACATATTAGTGAGTGCAGGAATGCCAAAATTGCTAGTATTGATGGCCAAAGACATGCCAGATTGCTTCTGTGCACTTGTGAGAGCTTCTACAGCGCACGGACATGGCCAAGCAGGCCAGAAATGAATTATGACGCCCCGGAAACATATCAGTGAGTGTTGCAAGGCCAAAATTGCTAGTATTGATGGCCAAAGG
>NW_014038355.1:0-571 GCF_001186125.1 Sphaeroforma arctica JP610 | reverse complement strand
CTGAGAGCTTCTACAAATCACGGACATGGTCAAGCAGGCCAGAAATGAACTATGACGCCCTGGAAACACGTCAGTGAGTGCAGAAATGCCATAATTGCTATTATTGATGGACAAAGACATGCCCGATTGCTTGCATACGCTTGTGAGGGCTTCTACAACGTACGAATATGGCCAAGCAGGCCAGAAATGGATTCTGGCGCCCCGGAAACATGTCAGCGAGTGCAGGATGCCAAAATTGCTGGTATGGATGGCCAAAGACATGCCCGATTGCTTGTGTACGCTTGTGAGAGCATCTACAAGGCACGGACATGGCCAAGAAGGCCAGAAATTTGTAGTAAACACATCAAAATACGATACTAAAACTTACTGAGTCTCCATGAGGCTCAGTGCGGTGTATTTATTCTTATATTTGATTGTCTACGTGGTCTACAAATAATTCACCTCGTGTGAATTAATTGTAAACTAATTCTAACTCCACACTGATAGTGGTTTAAGGGGACTTTTACCACACTCCCCTCAAGCTCAAGCGTCACCAGTGATTGAAGAGCTTCAAAAATAAATGACCTTAAAA
>NW_014038356.1:4396-8088 GCF_001186125.1 Sphaeroforma arctica JP610 | reverse complement strand
TATATATATACCGACCTATTATATATAGACATCAAAAAGCCTTATTTTTCAATGCTCACCTCAGGCCGTATCAAAGCATGAGATTCGATAACTTCAACATGGAGTCGAGGTAGCCGTACGTAGAAAGCTCTCAATCCAGACAACCTGTTTCTACCACATCACCCTTGCAAACCGTTATATCGACTATAGCGTTAATCTACGTTTATGCACTAGCTCAATTAGCTATGTAAATATAGAGTGCTTATCAACCGCTACTTTCCCAATCGACTGTTGGCAGAATATAAAGTACACGCATAGGGAAGAATCTATCAATAACACAGTCGCTACAAATTATATGCCTCTGTGGTCTAAATGTCAATGTTCAGTTGTGAAATATATTTATCCGGTGCTTAAATCTGGTCTACACCCGCATTCTCGTATATACACATATTGACCATATAGATAATTCTGATACATATACATGAGATCTAATCTCAGAACATCATATCTATCATACTAGCTTTAGATCACTATGACAACAAAAGCAACCTAGGTTGGCCCCGGTCAGGACTGTATTGCCTATGATAACGGGTCAGCACCTTCTCGTGGAACTGAGATCTATTGGGTGCAACGAGCTAATAAAGAATTACAAGGTAAACCACCCATCGGGGAGTAGTTCCGCCCCGAGTCTTCAACTGTTTAGAAGTAGACTGACTGAGATCTTATTTCGAAAACAACATCGAAAAACCCAACACGACTATGATTTTACCGCCCATGACACCACTAAGCCGTAGATTTCTTCGTTTGTTGGCACCAGAGATGTAGTAGATGAAAAGGTTATCGGAGTTTTGCGTCTGGGTGCGGACGGTATCCGACAAAGTCATTGTCTATAATATATCACCTTCTATTATATATATTATACAACACCCTACACATACCGCTGTGGTTGCCTCAGTCATGACCACATGTGGCTATGCTGCACCATCTCACTGTCCGCTAACACGACTTTAAGCGGACTCGCACCGAAGTCTATATCCAGTACACTATCACGAATAAACATGCCCGTGATCGCCTTTGATGTGTTTTAATACTTGTATCTGTGCTTTGCTGGCGTCTGATGTGTGATATACATTTGATTTCATTCTGAACGGCTGTATCCAAGTGAAGTCAAGATACTGTGTTTAAAACACCACCTTTACAAATACAGCTGCCATGGCCCTGACTTTTCATACGAGTGCCTGTGATTCTCGGTCACAGCCCGCTCTCCCGAATATGGCTTTGGTCTGCTCAACTGCAAACTCGGGTATATATTTAAAACATACACACTAACACAACTAAATAAAGGCTCGCATTGGTCAATAAGAATATCTGCTACTGACAACTTATAAACCAATCATCCCTATAATTGCCCCGCTGACGTCCATGCGTGCCTAGGCATCCCAGACCTTGCGCCAGAAACCATGATTCATATATTTTAATTATAAAAAAACCGTCGGTATCCGTAAGTATCATATATATCTATTTCTAGAAGACCATCACCAAAAATACTGCGGTGATAGCCCCGGCCATAACAGCTTGCGCCTGCGATTCACGCGCTGTACTAGCTCTCCTGGCCTGCCGTGCTTTGATTTCCGTTTGCGCTGCTTTGTCTGCCGCCGCTGCTGCGACCTCGTCTGATGAAGGCTGTGCACATAAGGTAAGCGTTCTATATTCATACTATCTATTTATAGCTTATTCCTATATTTAGACTTCTAGTTCAAGAATATTCGATATTCGGGTTCGTAGTGTTACTCCATTAATTGGTATTCTGTGTTTGTAGGATTCTAGTCTCCCGGTAAAGATTGTGCACATCATGTATATAATATATTATTCTAACATGTATGTATTCTTATTAATTCAAAACTTAAGCTGTTTTCAGACATTCTAATATTAAATTGGGCCGTTTTCAGACATTCCAATGTCTTGTTTTCAAGCATCTAATATCAAATTGAGCTGATTTCCTAATATTAACGTGGGCTGCTTTCAGACAATCTAAAATTAAATTGGGCTGATTTCGGACATTATAACTAAAATGATGTTTTCCAACCCCACGCCGATCAAGCATTTCTACAGGATAAGTAGCAGGAGATAAGCTGGCCACCATGGACAACAGTCCAATACAGGGACGACCCACTCTACCAGTAACCATACCTTCATAAATATTTATTTCACTCAGTTGCCCACTCTATCAGAAACCATACATTCATAAACGTATATTTCACTTTAAACCCGTACACATGGGCATTACAATACATGTAAGCACTGAGTCAACTACCCAGTCCACCAGTACTAATTCGGGTTTAAACGTGAACGTCAGATTGTATCACAAACGTGCGCATCACATACTACCATTGTGCATATAGAGAAGCACCCTGTATTTTTATTATTATCCCCATCAACGTGTTTCACAGCCATGAAACGTATACGTATCCATAGGTATGCACACCTAAAAATACAGCTTAGCCTTTCACTCCACAAGTGTTCTTATACCTGCACGAACTCGTAAACACAACTCTGAGGGAGGTGGTGTACGGAAATTAAACTCAGGAACCTACCTTCATATTAAGCATAATAGCTTGGCGCTGCTTTCTCTTATCATTGTACGATACGTAAGCAGGGGCTGTCAACTGCTCTCCCCTGCCGGAGTAGAAATTGATAGATGTCAAGTGGTATCAATAGATAGAGATACAGTATTCATAGGCGTAGCATGAGGGTTTCAGGAGGGTTTGAAACCCTAAAACCCTATTGCGCCAGGCTGTGAGATGTCAAACAGTGCTAATTGAATACTCCCACAGTCATGGTGGCAGATGTGATGTATTCAACAAGTCACTATGACACATGTGGTTTCATATTGATGGGAATGATATCCACTCAGGCAGTGGAAATAAAAAAACCCTAAACCCTACACTAACCTACACGAGTACCCTACATGTTGAAACCGAACGTCGAACAATAGCTTATCACGCCAAGATGTGTTTATAACATTCTTGATATTTAGTCGCTAGGAAAATAGGTTCAATACGAAAGGTCCCGATATATGAACAAACTACTGCAAGACATACGCAATGGGTGGGCTACGAGAGAGCAATGCCCATATTGAGACCCCCAGAACTTACAGAAAAAAATATCAAAACACAACATACAATAGCAACTGACAGTCATATATATATATATAAATATTATATATATTATATATATACATACATATGTATATACATATAAATATATACATGTAGAAAGCAAAACGGTACACCGTACACTCGCACAGAGACTTTGTACACCTGTCACACACAGCGTCATCACATGTTGAAACTTGAGCAAGCGACACGGCGTCGTAAATTTTTAAAGCACATATTGCCAACGATTTGCAACGAGCACAGGATCCACACAGTCAAATGCGCACGCCGACGCGTATATCAAGCGATAGGGAATCGTGAACTAAAAACCGATATATATCAAATAAACGACATACGACTCTATATCGGCAATCTGCAACCTATCCGCGGCACACGTGTTTGTGGACTGAACCAGACTATACCCTTCGACGCATGAAAGGCAGACGTCTAGACTACACGTGGCACAGAGAGCTCCATGCAGAGACGCGCACTCTACGGTGTGCAAGTAGGGTGGCAATTAGTTGTAATATCAGAGTATACATAGGCAGATATATATAT
>NW_014038356.1:0-2590 GCF_001186125.1 Sphaeroforma arctica JP610 | reverse complement strand
GGGTGTGTGTGTGGTGGGAGGGGGGGGAGTCATAACAGGTATTTATTAGGGTTGTGAGTTGTTGGGTTTGGTCCATTTATAGTATAGAGTTCAATACTTCACGGTTTCTGGAGAATTCCGAAAGAGTTTCCAATACAGGGTTTGTATTGATTGTAGTTCAGCGCGGCAATTGAAATTTGGAGCTTACACGTAACTCTATGAGTATTTATGTGGCAACCACAATGTGCAGTAATGATTTTAAGATATTGTCCCATAAAGCTTCATGCAAGGGTAGACTGTGCACACGAAGGATCTGCCAAAACATATACGACTATACACACACAATATATATATATATATATATGTATATATATACATAAAAAGATACATATACATAATTTCACATGTATAATATACAAACCTCTAATAGAAAAGTGCCTTAGAACAAAGCAAACCGTAGTAGCAGTGTGCACACATACCTATCACTGCAAGATCATCGTCACTGTTAGAAATAATTTCATTAATCTGCTCGTCAAAATCGGGTTCTGTGCCATCAGAAAGAATTGGATTGTCCTTTTCGGGACTTAAAACCCAGTTCACATCGCCTGCGTCTCCCAATTGCTCCTGGACATAGTCGTTGTCGGATATGTTCTCCAGTGTATCGTCCTCTTTATATATAATAATATTATACATAATAATAATAATAAATCAAGTGGACCAAGAGTGAAATACGGGGTTCGACATCGCACTATTTCTGGTTATCCAGTAGTCCTTAGACCACCTTGGGTGCACCTAGAACTAAAAGGGGCTGGACTACACGGGCCATAGGATACACCACGAACGCCGTCCATCCAATCAGACCGAGGGAAAACAAAGAAGGTGAGGATCAACCAGACACAGACCCAAAACCATTAGAAGGAAGGTGCAGGTCAACCAGACACAGTCCCAACCCCATTAGTAGGAAGGTGCAGGTCAACCAGACACAGTCCCAAATCCATTAGAAGGAAGGTGCAGGTCAACCAGACACAGTCCCAAAACCATTAGAAGGAAGGTGCAGGTCAACCAGACACAATCCCAAAACCATTGGAAGGGCTCTATACACAGTCACATATGCACCGGTGGCTACCTGGCAGATACAGAGCCAGATTGATGGACGCATAGGGTAACACACAGCACGTGAACTGCACTCGGACGATCACTCCTTGACGAGCACTCAGCAAAACCCTCCGAGCTAAAAAAAACCCCCCTAGTTTATACCGGAAGGAATACTTCACCGGACGATTTGGTAATTGACTACAGCGATCGTACGCGTCACTTGAATCCACTGGCGTGTCTTGCATTGCAACGAGAACAACAACGGCTGAACTTGAATAAAAAACCTGGTTTACACTCTAAAAACACTCCTAACCGAACAATTCCGCAGTCAGGACAATCGTGATATTATTCGTCTCTGCACCGTCGCTCGGGTCTGTCGGTGCATTCCCATCGCAGCGAGAACAACTACAACTACACCCCTCCTTCCCGCTCATACACGAACAAGAAAAAACCCTGGTATACACTACAAAAACCCCCTTACCGGACAATTCCGCAGCCAAGATAATCGTGATATCATCCGTCTCGCCACCGTCATTCGGGTCGACCGGCGCATGTGTATCTGCATTCGGGGCTGCATTGGTATCGGCTGGTAACTCATCTGTATCCCCCACAGGCGTCTCGGTGTCATTTACAGCTACTTCTGCTACGGTGGGCGTGTCCAGGGTGTTGTCGGGATTGTCCGCGGGAGTGTCGGTGTCATCTGAGTCATGCTCCCCACTATTGGGAAACTCGCCCCTGCGGATGGGGTAGGTATGATGGCACGCGACGAAATAGTAGATTCAATGTGAGTGAGGGTAGGTAGCAATGCGTTGACCTGCTATGTGAGAGATGTGAATGTACTAGTACGGGTGATGGGGGCGGAGGTTCTACGCGTACAATGGGCAACAACATACACGTGTACACAAACATTGTTGTACATGGTTATAGAACTAAATCCGGCTGACTCAATTCGCCTCCGAAGCAGAGGTAACAACTAATACCAACAAAAAAATACCGAAAACGCATGAACTGACAGAGGTGAAGCGAAAAGGGGGCAAACATTACGCCTCTCCTTCCTACGAATAGGTATTCACCGGTTGATGTTCGTCACTTGTTCGCTCGAAACCCCATTAACCCTACACCAAACTTTATACACACCCAGAACATTCAATTCGGATGGAGCATCCAATTCTCGCGGTAATATTTATATATATATATATATATATATATATTCAATAAACAAAGATGCAAATGCGCTTATATCATTTTGTACTGTAACATGCCGTATATGAATCCAACCGGCATTACTTGGTGGACCTTGGTACATACTCTGTCGCGCCCAGAACATCAAGGTACGGGACGTCGAGAGCCTCCTTGACATCCTCAGCCCACTCGTCCAAATCAATCTCGTCTATTGGTTTGTTGACACCTACAAGTAACTTCCACTTACACGGAGACGCGTCCGTGCTGAAGGTATTGTGTGCGAGCAGGAGGAAGAAGCGAGGATGAGGAAGACGCATGCGTACGTACATATATA
>NW_014038357.1:0-8088 GCF_001186125.1 Sphaeroforma arctica JP610 | reverse complement strand
TATCATTAATTCATATATTTATTTTTACAACGCTCAATACACTGGTGCCACTGGGCTAGCTCGGATATTTCTCGAGTCGATGCTTTCGATTTCGGGCTATCGATTTCGCAGGCAACATCACGTCTTAATATTTGAACTGGTAAGTCAGGTAATGAGAATGCGCTCATTCGCAAGATGCTTTACAGAAGGCTATTGAGTTTATTCTGACGCAACTTTCCTGTGTAAAAGCTGTTTAACTGACTGCAATTTCTGAAACTGGGAATGCAGTCCTTCTGGTTTGCTGAGACACTGAAACACGAACAAACAAGACCTTTACACGACGGCTCTACAATTTTTGTTTAAGATAAGCCTAAGAGGACTGCAGACAATGGCGTATACCGGATGACAGAATCAATTGGCGTATTTTCGCCGTATTTCTGCCGTCGCCAGTAGAGTATATTATATTTGACTAGACAAGTACGGAGAAAACACAGTGATATGGTGAAAGATACAATTACGGCAGAGCGGAACAGCACAGCGCTGCAGTCGCCTTTTGTACTGTATTTTAACACAAGGTGTATAAATGATATAGAACTACAACAGCAACAAAATCATGCAACCCAGGCCTTATCTCGGACTTATACTGGTATTGTTACTTTTCAAATGGTTGTATTTGTTTATGTTTCAATATGAATCAGCAGAATGTTCCCCGCCTTTAATACCCTTTCTGGTAGAAAGGTCAGTTAAGGTTCAGAGGCAGGGTGAGTCTCATCTACATGTGTTGGAAGGTCCCTGACGCCATTGAGAAGCACAGCGACCATGAAAGGCACACGAGAAATAGTTGAGGAAACATCGCTTCAATAAAAATGAATTGATATAACTTCTACCGAATATAATTGCCGCTGACTGCGTTTTATATCTTAGAGATTTGTTCATGGTTTGTGGCCAGAGTCAAAATTTGCAGGTGACAAAAAAAGTCATGTGTTTTTTATCTAAGCGAAATCTTTGGCCCAATGGTGGGTTTTTCATATAGTGTGCCAATTGCTATGAGTTTGAGTCTCTGAGGTCCGTACTCGACATTTTTTATACATAGTAAAAAAATATACATTAGTAAAAGCACACGTAAATGCACAATTGCACATAATACATAAATGAATACATACATAAATACAAACATGCACAGACACACAAACATCCTTACATAAATTACATACATACATACATGCGTGCGTGCGTGTAAGAATTTATGTAGTATCTAGAGAGAACATGCCTCACTGTGTCAAACAGTAGTTGTGCCAGGTGATTGTAAAAACAACCCCTTCAGATGAACGGCTTATCAACGATCGTGCTGTTTCTTGAACTAGATGATCGATAATAAAGTTTGTTCCGTACGCATTGTAGGTACCTATATTGATCTCAAACTTACCGGTTACTAGTGCTTACAACTTTGTATCTTATAATGACAGATATTGCGTAGAAGGTCAGCTGGCTACTAAGATTTCGCATACCAATACCTCTGCTTGATGTTCAATTAAGGATTACAACGCTATGTGCCCTGTACTAATAAATTGCTTGTGATCTAGAAATTTATAGCGAGTGTATTTTGCATCAGGCTTGGTTTCCTTTATATACTACAATTCGTGTTTGAGTACCTGCCGACGCCATTATCTGCTTTTCAAAGGCTGAATTTGACAAATTAATTATGCTAGAACTCACCTTTTTCCTAGGAATTAGTATCATTTGTATAGTGTATCTATATATACGCGCAATCTCCGCGCATATGTATTGCTTAATTTTGAATTTTATAGATATACTCATATGTGTGCCACACATGCAGTTTCAGACCTATGCAATATGGTAGCAACGGCAAATGAATACTCTCACTATGGCTCACTATGGCTATGGTGCGATGTTCAATAGGGCACAGGCCGCTTTATGTGGCGTGTCCGTGTGTGTACTCACATCGTGAAACGAAGACCAGCTGAATTTCAGAACACACTTGATACGACCTCATGCACTCTCTCTACGTGCTCATAAATAACAAATGTTCCACTCTCAGCTCAAATGGCTTCGTTGAGTGTGGTTTCATTGCGAGACGACCAATTGAGCTGTCCTGTTTGCGGTCAGCTTGATCTCGGATACCCTTATGGTTTTCACAAACAACTTTCAGATGGTGTTAATATTTATGTGCCTCTATACATTTCCTCGTGTAACTCTGAAACTAATGCTGCAGAAATCTGCGGTTCTCATGGAGCTATCATAGAATTTAAATATGTACTTTCAGTGGGCCGATGACAGAACCACACTAATCGCCATATATAAGCTGTTCGCGAGTTAATATCCAGACAACGTGCTCATGAATTCTGTTATCTCGAATCCACTTTCGTACGCCAGACTTTTAGTAGGTAATGGTGTATACGTGCCTGTGATCGCAGTCTCGGGGTTCATATCTGCCATGAGAGTAGTGGAAAATATCTTGAGAGACCACATATCTGAAAAGCTGATTTAAATACAATATAGGCCATAAACTAAAAAGTTGAAATGAACATACCAACATGGCTTGCGATGAAATCGAGTAGCTCGATCGAAAGCTGCTTTGCTGAGCTACTCTGAGATGCTAGCGACTTCTCGTCGAAGAAATTGTGCCTTCCCATTTCTTCGCATACCTGGAGATGAAAATGTGGTGTTAGTCGATTTATTTATTTTGGAGATACGAGTAACGGGTGACAGATAAGGATTAATTCAGTTAAAGTGGCAAAACTTACCCTTTTGTTTATTTGTAAATCAAACAAGGGAATGCCGAACTTTATGTCATATACTAGCCAACCGACTTCATCGGCACTGTCTGCTACTTCCGCTGTAGAAAAATCCGCATCCACATTCTCACTAACGATTGAAGCTGTGCGGTTGTGTGAACGAGATGGCGCCTTTCCGATATTTCGGCGTTCTGTGCGTTGTAGAATTATATAGCCACAGTTGTTGACGAGATCCACGTGCTTCTTCAGCCGTTGTATACATGGCAGTGCGCACTGCATGCGGCGATTGGTCTCCAGTGACTGGTCTTCAAGATGTGAAAAAGAAAATTGACCTGTGTGTCAGATGAAGAGACAAAAGTGGTATAATACTGTCGAAATGATCGTCACTGCCAAGAAGTATTTGATAAAGTAAATCAAGCCTTGAGAAAATTTCGTGTCTTAGAAGCAATAAATTGGGCACTCAACCTGATAAGTTCGACGCCTTTATTTGCCCTGCATTCTGCAGCAAGTCTGGCGGCATCGGTAGAGGGACGTATATCACATCCTTCCCTTCGCACTACGATGGGACAGGTGCACATTATTTGACGATTAGTCGCAGTCGATTTTGTGCATGGTGTCGCAAATGGAAGTATTGAAATGCCACGCACTCAAAATTCTGATCGTGCGTGCGAATGCGACCTACGTTAGCACACGGCTCTGCAGCGTATCGCGTACCTTGTGACTGTCATGCAATAGAACAGGAGAATGTCGAAGGGTTTCATTGATAGCCATCAGGCATGTAGACATCCGAACGGTTGTCGGCTCGTGAGAAAGCGTCGTTTGCGTCAGTTGAGAGCAGTTGTGGAACATTTTCGGCAATCGTCGCAAACGATGTCCCTGCCGCAAGAACACAGTCGGAGGACCTTCGCCTAGAGTCTTGTAAAGCCAGAGTTTGAACCAGGGAGAGTTAACCTAATAGATATTTAGCATCAACAGTTTGTTTAGCACTGGAAGGCGTTGCACATAAATACAACAGCATGCTATGTGCGTAACAAGTTTAGCACTGGAAGGCGTTGCACATAAATACAACAGCATGCTATGTGCGTAACAAGCATTCGGAAATCGTGAGCTCTTGACCTGGTATGCAAAGTGGCAAATATCCTCATACAGTCATAAGTGCTATCAATGCCATCCTATAGCTCAGCCGAAGTGGCAAATGGTGGCATACGGAATACTTACTGAAGTATCACCCTACACCCTTGACAATTGTAATACAAGCGGGTAATACAAGCAGGAAGTGACGAATTTGCGTGAAGACTTGCGTCGCTTGTCATACTTCATGAATAGGTGGCCCAAGATGAGTTGGCGTTGTGACCGACAACGATCGAACATCGACTGACAGAGGCGCCATGGAGATCAGTAGACGATAGTTTTTGGCCAGAACGCGAGTTCTCGTATGCGCATCCAGATTATATAGCGATTCTGAGGCGATGAGAGATGATTATTATTAGCCCAGAATTCCGATGCACAATTCTGTTTCAAACAGTATCGTTGTTTGGCGCATGGCACAGACACACGAGAGAGTAAATTGCATGGACATACCTAATCGTAGAAGATCTATCATAACTCGCTGCTTTGGTGTGTTATCCTGCTCTACGCGAGTTTTTGCCATTTCATGATGGACATCAGCAGCTGTTGCGTTGCTGCTGCTTTCGTCGGTACCAGTCTTAGCCTCAGTAGAATATTTTGCAACATCGCCTACTGTTGCCGTTTCTAAACTGGATGTACTATCACCACCGCTCACATCTTCAATAAGCCCCCCAACCGCTCCCCTCGTGTGATCTAATGATGGTCCATCAGCCGACAAGCAACCATCCAGGCCACCCGCACCGCTTCGCAGAAACATGAGCGTGTTCCTGAGGACTATCGCATGATCGAAGAATCTCTGGGCATCACCTTGCATCAGGTCGCCGCTTTTCACTTTGACTAATTCTTCTAAAAACGAGTCCAATGATTCGTCACTGAGTTTTCCCACCTATACAGCAGATAGAGAAGATGGAGAGGTTGATGTTCGCACTGTGATGTTCGCACTGTGTTTGAATTGACGTGGTGATTCTAAATTGATTTGCAGAACGTATCTGGCGGAGGTCTTGAAAGCAAATTACCTCAAACATGGTGACTGCATGGGTTTTTAGACCCTGGGATAGATTCCCCATCATGAGGAAAGCCGTGAGAGATGAGTCGAATATGAAGCCAACCCGCTTCTGGCTTGGCCCTTGACCTATAAAATATTCGGATCGTCCATCTCCGCCGGCACCATCGCTGAGAGCGCCAAAAGTACATACAATAGATAGTGCTATATGACAGGATGCTAAGTTCAATTAGTTACACAATAGCGAATGTACGGTATGCTGCGAACCCAGATGGGCCACAATAATACATAACGAGTCAAAGCGACAACAGTTCGAGATAATCTCCGTTCTGCAGTATCGATATTGTGAATTTACAAACAATGTACATAACAATGTACATATTGATGGAGTACAACTTTATTTATCCGCAACGACCGCAACGAAGCAACACCCACATTAAATAAAATATTCAAAACTTCGATCGAATCATGGTTTACATCAGCTACTGCAGGCTCAGGTATTGCGAGTTTATTAAAAGTACTTGATTGTTTGCTTCATATGTATGGTGTTCAACTTCCGAATTTCCGTAACTTAAACCTTTCAGACCTGATCTAAGCAAAAGACTAAAACATAGGAATATTCAATCGCAGTCTAAGATATACATAGGTAATTATAGAGCGCCACTGATCTTTGTCGATATGGAAAGCCCATGACCAAACAAGATATAACACCATACGATATTAAGTTGTCTGATAATATCATAAACTTCAAGCGCACGGCACTAAGCAATCAAAACAGATACATACCAATCCTTCTCTTGCAGCATAGCTGGCAATATTTCCGACCCGCCTGTCGTTCCAAGCCAACTGTTATGCACCTCACGATTGTCTGTGCTCGTAATCTTATCGGTTCCTTTCTGATACCGTACATGAAGACATAGTAAGCATGCGAATCATTACCGATTCACCCACCCCGAGCAAATTGTGACGTAATTCGCAATTATCAAATGTATCATACCTTGATAGCGAATCCCAACCGACAGTATACTGAGATGGCATTCTTTATGAGTTGAATCGGCATTTGCAGAATGTTCGCCAGTTCTGAATGGATGTAATGAGGTGATGAAATCAACGACTTTGAAACGGTACAGATATCGGCTAGTACCATATCAATCCAAATTCACTCTGAAATGGGGTCCGGCTTCCACATAAGCGTAAGTTGTTCTCGACCGTTGCGCCAGAAATCTGCCACAAACGTAATATATCAACTAGCAAGTGCCCTTCACCCCAACCTTCAATTTGAGCATACCTGCTACCGTGGTGGTCTCATCTACTGTGACAAATAGTTTGTATAATAGAGTCTCAAAGTAGTCGCCCAGTACTCGGTTCATTACGAAACCTTCCAAAGGAGGGACTGAAGTGGAATAGATGGCACAATGGTCAATCGATGCTGGTGTTTGATCAATTGTTTTATACATCGCATCGTTGACATACACATCAGGCAACTAGTATACAACTACAAATGGATTGAGGTGACATTTTAGAACTCAGTTTTTACGACACAGGTTATTTCAGTAAGGTCTCCGCAGCAATAAGTGTTATAAAAATGATCAAGCCATCCCCGTACTATATGTTGAGTTAAGTGAATAAGCTATATATATAGTTCAATACTTCAATAATAGCAAACCATATTTCAAATACACTACTTTAAGCACACCTGATATGCAATCATCATCATTGATGGGTACACGCAAATACAACAACCCTTTGACTGCCAATCGTTCCAGGATGTTCCTGTCTATCTCGCAGGCCACCATCGGGCCAAAGTCTATGAGCGTATCAACGATAGCCTTTTCTTCCTCCGAGCATAGCTGCAAATTGAAAGGAGATTGAATTATTGAATAGTAACGGATCGATACTTGGCGAGAACCGAGCCAGAAATATAAGTCGTCGTTATGACCCATCCGAGGACTCCTTCATAAGTAAATATACAGCAAAGCTGTACCATATCAGTCGTTGTTCAATATCAAAACGCCCATTCGGGACAACACCTTGGAAGTTCTTCGCTTTTGCAATTGCATTGGCATACCATTAGGACTTTGATGTCGTCGTCACCAACCGAAGCTACATGTACGATCCACCAATGTCCAATTTTATAAGGGACTGGATTGGCCGGAAGAAGCTCCTCTATCAACTGATCACGATTGCCTTGCGTGAAAGATTTCATTGTAAATTGCTGCCCCTGTAGCGTTGTATATAATTACAAAATCGAAATTGCTCTGTAGGAAATGCAAAACCCGACGTATAATCGTAGAAGCAAACACGTATATCCGCATTATTTAATGGTGATCCCCGTAGAGATATTTGTGAAAATAAGCTAACAGCCCCGGTGCACTGACTAATGGAATGCCAAAGAAAATACACTCTACTTTAGTGTCCCTTACCGTTGACCTGCTCTGGTTCATGATCTCGATGAATTGATTTCTACCTATGCCTAGTAGTCGCACGCCTCCAACGCAAGCGCCAAGAAAGAAAGAAAAAAGAGTTGTTTAACGCGCGAATCAGCGACAAAAAAAGGTGCGATTCAGAATCTAGAAAACATGAATATGGGCTGTGGGTTAGTCTATGTGGATCCATCGATATACAATACGATCTGATAGTAGTGTTTCATGATCTTCAAAAATGTGGATATCTGCACACGGAAAGCAAAACAAACAAACAACATCGAAACGCAATTATTGGCAAGCAATAAGCAAAAAAAAAAACAAACCGAATCAGAACCCCCAGTGTGCGAACGTTCAAAAAGCTTCAAATTTGTACAATTTGCACACACCATCGGCAGCGGTGAAGTTGGGCAGTGAATCATAACTTTTTTCTTTCACCAACAGATTTCGCATCATTTCTCTGTAGTATTTAAAAGCATCTATCTTTAGTCCTTTCACCATGACGTCTGACAAATGGTAGGGGTACAGCTGGAGAAGAGGGTTAAAAAAATAGAAATTATGAACTAATAAATACAATAAAGTAGGCTGTCTACGACCTCGGATAGCTAAAGATGATAGAGCATCTCATAGATACTTAAGTTGGAATAAATATTGAAAATTTGAAGATTATAGACTGTACTATTAGAATACTCCACGGCAACATCAACAACAGCTATGCGACATTAATATGAACAAGAACAACCTCCCTAAGGAAATATGAGAATATAATTCGTGAAAACGAACATTCACCTACAAAGTA